>NC_052151.1:15994766-16212109 GCF_902713615.1 Scyliorhinus canicula | reverse complement strand
CCTGCCCCTCCCCCCTCGTCCTGCCTCTTCCCAACCCCCTCGCCCCCTCCTCCCCTCGCCCGACACTCCCCCCTCGCCTGCCCTCCCCCCCTCACCCTGACCCTCCCCCCCTCGCCTGACCCTCCCCCCTGCCTGACCACCCCCCCCTCGCCCTGACCCTCCCCTCTCGCGACCCTCCCCTCGCCCTGACCCCCCTCTCGCCCTGACCCTCCCCCTCCTCGCCCTGACCCTCCCCCCTCGCCTGACCCTCCCCCTCTCGCCCTGACCCTCCCCCTCTCCCCCTGACCCTCCCCCTCTCGCCCTGACCCTCCCCCTCGCCCTCCCCCCCCTCTCGCCCTGCCCCTCCCCCCCCTTGCCCTGCCTCTTCCCCCTCGCCCTGCCCCTTCCCCACCTCGCCCTGCCTCTTCCCCCCCCCCTCCCCCTCGCCCTGCCCCCTGCCCCTTGCCCCTCCCCCTCTCGCCCTGCCCCCCCCCCCCTCCCTGCCTCTGCCGCTCGCTCTCTTTCGTAAACATTCTTCAACCCTCTATTATTGATGTGTTTTCTGTGTTTTTGGACCAGCTGTGTTCAGTGTGAGCTGTGTAAAATAGAGCTATAGTTAGGTTCCAGCTGTGCAGGCCTGTTGTTCCTGGTACTGTGGAGTCTCGTTCATTGCCAGGAAATCCCAGCATAGCAATAACATCCCTGATTCAAACTGGATGAAATCTCCGCGCCCATCATTCAACTCTCCTTTCATTCAACAGGCTGGTATGCATGCGGGTATAAATGTCACCGGTTATTTGCCAGCCCCAGGCCTGACTGTCAGTGAGAGCTTGCCCAATCATTGTGGGAGGGTCGTGAATGGGGCTGAAACGTTGGTGAACTGAAGAATTAAACAGCAGACGGTCAGGCTGTTAGTTTTAAAAGACATTCACCAGATCTCCGAGATTGCAGGGCAGCATGGTGTCTGTCTTGTTTCACTCAAGTGGGGAACAGTGCCATGTTTATGGTGGAGCTTCCTGCACCGAGATTGGCTGCCATGATTCCTACAAGATGCAGAGATGGGATGTACTGACTGGGATGAAATGAGTGTGGTCACAGTTGCCGTTCTGTGCGCTCGCTGAGCTGTGAGTGAAGCTGCTCCTCGGCTTTGCTTTTGGCTCTTGTCTCACTAAGTGAATCAGTCTGTCTGCAGAGACATTGGAGAATGGCGGAAGTGACAGAGGCCCTGATACCCAGGTCACTGTCGTTGTTCTACGGGGTTACCCTCTGGTACAGCTCGGTCTGGAGAAACGGGGGTCAATTCTCACACTCGGGCCCATGAAGGAGTAACTGACAGCACAGAATCATTAAAGCCCAAATTAAACCTCCCTCTCGTCTCTCCCCGCCTCAGATTGCAGAGAACCATATAGAACAGCTGGAGGCCATTCAGCCCATTGTCCTTGTACCAACTCTTTTTTTTTAAATCCCGTTTGTCCCCATTGTCCGTGTGGACTTTACGCGGAAAGGGAATCATCTAGTTCCCATCTCTAGGTTATGATTCCATCTGCTTGGGCAGCACGGTGGCGGCGGTTAGCACTGCTGCCTCATGCCGCCAAGGACCCGGGTTTGATACCGGCCCCGGGTCACTGTCCGTGTGGAGTTTGCACATTCTCCCCATGTCTGTGTGGGTCTCACCCCCACAACCCAAAGATGTGCAGGGTAGGTGGATAGGCCACGCTAAATTATCTTTGAAATGATCTTTGAAGGGTTTGATAGATGTGGAGAAGATGTCTCCCTCTGTGTGACAAACCAGAACTGGACACCATCATTGGAAGGTACACCAGATAAATCCGATCAGGGATTCGGGAGAAATCTCTTCGCCCGGTAAGTGGTGAGAACGTGTGACTCAGCCACACACTCTAAGGAGTTTGCAGAAGGGGATCATTGAAGCCGGTATCGAGGGGGCTCGAGTGGAGCCTAAAGACCAGAGCATACCAGTTGGTCTGACTGGCTGGGTGGAAGCAGGTTCAATGAAAAGGGACAGTTATCTGAAGAGGATGTGCAGCATTACGGGGAGTGGCCGAGGGAATAGTATTCGCCGTATTGCTCATGTGAAGAGTTGCTGCAGATATGGCCTGCTGTGCTGTAATGGTTCTGTGAGTCTGCACGTTAGCTCGGCCTGTTGATCTGAGCAGCCTGTCCAAATGTTGTGAATAGACCTGTGAATGTAATTGGGCCCACACTCCTGGAGCATGCAATCCTCTCCTCCAGAATTACAGGAACATTTAATTGAATTTTTTCACGGAGAAGCTTGGAGATATCGCGAACAGAACTCTGCTCCTACGGCCCCTGTTTGTCACAGGCCCCCCTCTGCCCCTCTATTAAACTTCATCTGTCATAATCCATCTGTCACGATTTCTCTACAGATTTAATTTAAAAAAACTTTTTTTTGAAAAGCTAGTCATTGTCTCGCAGGCTAAATTTACAGGTTGTTTAATTAGCGATATGTAAGGACCCGTAGTTCTCCAGATTGATTACTCCAGGGCGTAAGGGGAGAGTTCTGGGATAGCAGGTAAACCTCCCAGTCCTGCGCCAGGCCTCGGCCTACTCCTGAGCAGCAGGGGATCCACTTGTCTTATTGTAAACTCTCCCCAAACTGACTCATGGAATCATAGAATTTACAGCGCAGAAGGAGGCCATTCAGCCCATTAGTCTGCACCGGTCGTTGGATGAATAAATCACCTGGTGTAATTCTGAATGAACAGGTCAGAGGGCCCGAGGTTGGATTTCAGTCTGCCTGCTCAGTTTGCACCAGAGGATTAAGATCACATTCAATCCTTTTCTTGCCCTGCTTCCAAGCCTCCACCCGTCTTAAACTAGAGGTCCTCCAATACTCTGCGCCAATATCCTAACACTCAACAAGTCTCACTCGACCCTCACCTGCGTCTTTTGTGGCCCACACCAGCTCTCGGCAGTTTCCTGAATTTAAAGTTCTCATCCCTGTGTTTAAGCCTATCTGCAGCTTCACCCTGCAATGTCCTCCGTAACCCCCTTCACAAAACCTGGAGATGCAGCTCCTCAATCCTTGGCCAAGTCATTGATAAATATGCTGAAAGGCTAAGGCTTCAGTATTGATCCCTCCAGCATGATGCCGAGTACGATGCAAGTTCCAAGAAAGATTTGTATCGCGCCTTTCGCGATCTCTGGAGATTCCTAAAAGCTTTGCAGTGAATGAGGTATTTTTTTGCGGCAGCCAATTTGGGCACAGCAAGCTCCCACAAACAGCAATGTGATCATGACCAGATGATCTGCCATAATAATGTTGATAGGACACCACAGATCACCCCCCACCCCCGCTCATCATCAAAGCAGGATGACTGCCTGAGAGAGCAGGCAGTTTAATGCCTGTTGAAAGGCGCTGCGTCGGACTGGGAATGTCACCCTGGGAATGTCGCCCTGGGAATGTCGCCCTTGATTTTTGGGTTCAGTTCTCAGGGGTGGGATGGTGACTGAGAGGTGAGAGTTCAAAGTGCTTTCCAAACTGAAGGAGGGAAATGGGCAGCGACTTGCATTTATATAGCGCCTCCACATAGGAAAACATCCCAAGGTGCTTCACAGAAGCCAGGTGGCAAACAAATGTAAAATTGAGGATGAACTAGGCGTGGTAAACACCACTGGTAACACACTACGCGAATTACGGCACTGCCCATGTATTACAGGTACCACAGTAATCCCAGCGGGCGGTGTATAAAAGTGTACGCTCTCCTGAGCTGCTCCCATTCTGGATCCAGCTGCAGGAGGCTCACCATCTAGTGCAATAAAGCCTCAATTGTTTCACCATTCTCGTCTCGTGGTCATTGACGGCACATCAATTTATTGCACAAGATTTTACGAGATGAACGTCTTAATCAAGCCTGATCGTTTGGAGCTGAACCCTCACGCAGCTGAAGCCACAGCCACCTTCGAGCACTGGCTAGCCTGCTTTGAAGGATACCTCGGAGCTCAGCCACAGACGCCCTCCCAGACCCGCAGAAGCTCCAGATCCTCTACTCATGGGTGAGCCCGCAAGTTTTTCCCCTCATCCGGGACGCGCCCACCTACACGGAAGCGATGACGCTACTAAAGGGACAGTACATCAAGTGTACGCCAGGCACCGACTGGCCAGGAGACAGCAACTCCCGGGGGAGTCTCAGGATGATTTTGTGCGGGCACTACGGATACTCGGTAGGAATTGTAACTGCCAGGCAGTGTCGGCAGTCCCAACACACCGAACTGCTGATCAGAGACGCCGATGTCACGGGCATTAAGAACATAAGAACATAAGAACTAGGAGCAGGAGTAGGCCATCTGGCCCCTCGAGCCTGCTCCGCCATTCAATGAGATCATGGCTGATCTTTTGTGGACTCCGCTCCACTTTCCGGCCCGAACACCATAACCCTTAATCCCTTTATTCTTCAAAAAACTATCTATCTTTACCTTAAAAACATGTAATGAAGGAGCCTCACTGGGCAAGGAATTCCATAGATTCACAACCCTTTGGGTGAAGAAGTTCCTCCTAAACTCAGTTCTAAATCTATTTCCCCTTATTTTGAGGCTGTGCCCCCTAGTTCTGCTGTCACCCGCCAGTGGAAACAACCTGCCCGCATCTATCCTATCTATTCCCTTCATAATTTTAAATGTTTCTATAAGATCCCCCCTCATCCTTCTAAATTCCAACGAGTACAGTCCCAGTCTACTCAACCTCTCCTCATAATCCAACCCCTTCAGCTCTGGGATTAACCTAGTGAATCTCCTCTGCACACCCTCCAGCGCCAGTACGTCCTTTCTCAAGTAAGGAGACCAAAACTGAAGACAATACTCCAGGTGTGGCCGCACTAACACCTTATACAATTGCAACATAACCTCCCTAGTCTTAAACTCCATCCCTCTAGCAATGAAGGACAAAATTCCATTTGCCTTCTTAATCACCTGTTGCACTTGTAAACCAACCTTCTGTGACTCATGCACTAGCACACCCAAGTCTCTCTGAACAGCGGCATGCTTTAATATTTTATCGTTTAAATAATAATCCCGTTTGCTGTTATTCCTACCAAAATGGATAACCTCACATTTGTCAACATTGTATTCCATCTGCCAGACCCGAGCCCATTCACTTAACCTATCCAAATCCCTCTGCAGACTTCCAGTATCCTCTGCACTTTTCGCTTTACCACTCATCTTAGTGTCATCTGCAAACTTGGACACATTGCCCTTGGTCCCCAACTCCAAATCATCAATGTAAATTGTGAACAATTGTGGGCCCAACACGGATCCCTGAGGGACACCACTAGCTACTGATTGCCAACCAGAGAAACACCCATTTATCCCAACTCTTTGCTTTCTATTAATTAACCAATCCTCTATCCATGCTACTACTTTACCCTTAATGCCATGCATCTTTATCTTATGCAGCAACCTTTTGTGTGGCACCTTGTCAAAGGCTTTCTGGAAATCCAGATATACCACATCCATCGGCTCCCCGTTATCTACTGCACTGGTAATGTCCTCAAAAAATTCCACTAAATTAGTTAGGCACGACCTGCCTTTTACGAACCCATGCTGCGTCTGCCCAATGGGACAATTTCTATCCAGATGCCTCGCAATTTCTTCCTTGATGATAGATTCCAGCATCTTCCCTATTACCGAAGTTAAACTCACTGGCCTATAATTTCCTGCTTTCTGCCTACCTCCTTTTTTAAACAGTGGCGTCACGTTTGCTAATTTCCAATCCACCGGGACCACCCCAGAGTCTAGTCTACTTGTGTTCGCCAGTGGCTATTGGAATCGGGTACACTCGACCTTACAGAGACTGTGCAGCTCGCTAACTCCCTAGAAGTGGCCTCCCGTAATATAGAGGCCTACACCTCCGATCGCACTGCACCCTCGTGAGCATCGTGGGCACCACCAGTGGCCGACCCGATTGCACCGCAAGCCTGCGCCACGCGGCAGTCGACCAACTCCGGAGGGCCCAAATGTTACTAATGTGGCCAGAGCAAACGTCCCAGGCAGCGCTGCCCGGCGTGGAGCGCGGGTGTGGGAAGAAGGGCCACTTTGTTTCTGTTTGCCAGGCCCCGTCGGTCGCCGCTGTTCCCAGGCCCAGCATCGCTACACCCCCCCGCCCCCCAAGTGTGATCCAGGGGCGCCGCCATCTTCACCACCTCAAGCCACGTGCGGCCCGTGGGCGCTGCCATCTTTGATGTCGCCCTCCATGTGCACATCGTGGGCGCCGCCATCTTGGACTGCGCCTCAGGACCCCTGCTCGTCTGGCCGTTCGCGGCCCTCTGATACCTCAGCCACCGCTGATCAGCCCGGGACCTCCCAACACCTTCCACAGCTCGCCTCCATCACCCTGGATCAGTCTTGGCCCCGCAACCTCGTGACCGCTACGACGACGGTAAAGATGAACAGGCACGAGGCGACCTGCCTCTTTGATTCCGGGAGCACCGAGAGTTTCATCCACCCCACTACGGTAAGGCTCTGCTCCATCCCGGTACTCCCCGTCACCCAGAAAATCTCTCTGGCTTCCGGATCCCATTCCCGGGGGTACTGTTTCGAGACCCTCACCGTTCAGGGTGTAGAGTATAGCAACTTCAGGCTCTACATCCTCCCCCATTTCTGTGCTGCCCTGTTACTAGGTCTCGATTTTCAATGTCACCTCCAAAGCCTTACTCTGCAATTCGGGGGACCCCTGTCCCCCCCCCCCCCCCCCCTTCCGTTGGTGACCTCACGACCCTTAAGGTCGATCCGCCTTCACTGTTTGCAAACCTCACCCCGGACTGTAAGTCCGTCACCACGAGGCGCAATCGGTACAGTGCACGGGACAGGACCTTCATCAATTCAGCAGTCCAACGTCTTCTGCGGGAGGGGATCATTGAGGCCATTAACAGTCCCTGGAGAGCTCAAGTGGTGGGAAGTCAAGACTGGGGAGAAACACAGGATGGTCATCGACTACAGTCAGACCATCAATCTGTACACGCAGCTCGATGCGTACCCTCTTCCCCGCATATCTGACATGGTCAATCAGATTGCACAGTATTGAGTCTTCTCCACGGTTGACTTGTAGTCCACGCACCACCAGCTCCCCATCCGCCCGGTGGACCACCAATACACTGCATTTGAAGCAGATGGCCGCCTCTATCACTTCCTTAGAGTTCCCTTCGGCATCACCAATGGGGTCTCGGTCTTCCAGCGAGAGATGGACCGAATGGTTGACCGGTACGGACTGCGGGCCACCTTCCCATACCTAGATAACGTCACCATCTGCGGCCACGACGCAAACCTCACCTCCAAATTTCCTCCGTACCGCCAAACTCCTTAACCTCACATACAATAAGGAGAAATGAGTGTTCTTTACCAACTGTTTAGCCATCCATGGCTACGTTGTGGAAAATGGAGACCGAGGGCCCGACCCCGACCCGCACGCGCGGGTCACCCGGTTCTTCCATTTCATGAAGGCCCTCAACCTGCCCTACTCCATCGAGGAGGTCAGGACCATGACCAGGGACTGCCCAGACTGCGCGGAGTGCAAACCGCACTTCTACCGGCCAGATAGAGCGCACCTGGTGAAGGCCTCCCACCCCTTTGAGCGCCTCGGCATGGACTTCAAAGGGCCCGTCCCCTCCACCGACCGCAAGGTGTAGTTTCTCAATGTAATTGATGAGTACTCCTGTTTCCCATTCGCCATCCCATGCTCTGACATGACTTCTGCCACGGTCATCAAGGCCCTGCACAGCATCTTCACCTTGTTCGGTTTCCCCACCTACATCCACAGCGATTGGGGATCCTCCTTCATGAGTGATGAGCTGCATCAGTTCCTGCTCAGCAAGGGTATTGCCTCGGGCAGGACGACCAGCTACAACCCCCAGGGAAACGGGCAGGTGGAGAGGGAGAACGGTACGGTCTGGAAGGCCGTCCTACTGGCCCTTCGGTCTAGAAATTTCCCGGTCTCCCGCTGGCAGGAGGTCCCTCCGATGCGCTCCACTCCATCTGATCGCTCCTCTGCACCGTGACTAATGAGACGCCTCACGAACGTGTGTTTGCCTTCCCTAGGAAGTCCACCTCCGGGGTCTCGCTCCCAACATGGCTGACAGCTCCTGGGCCCGTCCTCCTCTGGAAGCATGTGAGGAGCCATAAATCGGATCCCTTGGTTGAGAAAGTCCACCTCCTCCAAGCGAATCCACAATAAGCCTACGTGGCACTCCATGATGGGCAACAGGACACAGTCTCCCTCTGGGACCCGGCACCCGCTGGGATCCCCGTTCACAACCAGAGAGGTGGTGAGACTGAGAGGCTCAAATTCCAGAGTTTGGGTCTTGGCAACTGAAGGTGGCCAACGATGGAGCGATATTTATTTTTTTAAAACCCACCGAGACCAAGAAGGTTATGTGTCCCCTTGGAAAAGAGGCTATGGTCTTAATGAGGTTTCAGTGGAGATCATGAGGACAGTTTGCATCAACTTGGTTTGTATTCCCGAGTTTGGGATGATGAGGATGGTTCTAACCTGGGGATTTGAAATGATTAAGGGATTGAGAGGGTAGATAAAGGAAACCTGGATCCTCTGGTGGGGAATTATAGAACTCGGCGATGTAATCATTTTTTTTTTAGAAAATATTTTATTGAAGTATTTGCATTTCTCACAATTTAAATAAACATTTTATTGAGGTCGTTTTTGGTATTATAACAACAACACAATAAACATTGTACATGAAACTATAAACATAGTGTAAAAGCCGTCTCCCTTCCTTACAGGTCCCACCTTTATTAACCCCCTACTCTAAGCTAAACTAACCCCCCCCCCCCACCCTCTGCTGATGATTAATTTTCCGTGAAGAAGTTGATGAACGGTTGCCACCTCCGGGTGAACCCTAACAGTGACCCTCTCAAGGCCAACTTGATTTTCTCCAAACAGAGAAAGGTAGCCATGTCCGATAGCCAGGTTTCCGACTTTGGGGGCTTTGAGTCCCTCCAAGCTAATAGTATCTGTCTCCGGGCTACCAGGGAAGCAAAGGCCAGAGCGTCTGTCTCTTTCTCCTCCTGGATTCCCGGGTCTTCCGACACCCCGAAAATCGCCACCTTCGGACGTCCGCAAACCCCTGCCAAAATCCCCTCTATAAACATATCCCCCATTCTCTCAATCCCTGCTCTCCGCCATAACCGGAACCCCCATCCATACTTCCCAGGAAAACCGGTGATTATTACAGATTGGGCACCAGACTGATGCTCCCTCATGTCTCCTCCATTGCCCCCAGGCTCTCAGGGCCGTCACCACCACGGGGCTGATGGAGTACCGTGCCGTCACCACCACGGGGCTGGTGGAGTACCGTGCCGTCACCACCACGGGGCTGGTGGAGTACCGTGCCGGTGGGAACGGCAGAGGCGCAGTTACCAACGCCCCCAAACTGGTGACCTTGTATGAAGCCGCCTCCATAGGCTCCCATGCCACCCCTCCCCCACCACCCACTTCCTGATCATGGCTATATTAGCTGCCCAGTAATAGTGACTAAGATTTGGCAGTGCCTGCCCGCTCCCCGACTCCACTGAAGCATTACCGTCCTTACCCGCGGGGTCTTGCCCGCCCAAACAAAGCCAGTGATCACTTTGTTGACCTGTTTTAAAAAAAGGACCGCGGAATAAAGATGGGGAGACATTGAAACACGAACAAGAATCTCGGGAGGACCGTCATCTTCACCGTCTGCACCCTCCCAGCTAATGACAACGGGCGTCCCCTCTCCGAAAATCGTCCTTCATTTGGTCTACTAGTCGGGCCAGATTTAATTTATGCAGCCGGTTCCATTCCCGCGCCACTTGAATGCCTAGGTACCTAAAGCTTCTCCCAACTAATCGCCTCTCCTGTCCCCTCGCCTGGACCGCAAACATCTCGCTTTTCCCCATATTTAGCTTATACCCTGAAAACCGGCCAAATTCCCGAGAATCCTCATGATTTCTTCCATCCCCTCTAATGGGTCTGATACATACAGAAGCAGGTTGATGCCGTCTAAATTACGACGAGACGAGAGTAAAATGTAATCGAGGCTTTATTACACAGAGATATGTGGCCTCCTACAGCAGCTGGCGAAATGGCTGCTGTACGGGGAACACACACATTTATAGTCCACCTACTGGGCGGAGCCAACAGGCAGGGATCTACCCCTGTACCTGTAGTACAGAGGCCTTACCGTAAAACCCATATATACAATATAATGCATCAGTGGTGACTACACATTCTCCCTCTGTTAAAAATCAGTCCAGCGGGGGTGGTGGAGAACTATATACAGACAGATTGCTTAAAAAATTTAGAGGTTGCAGATTTAGACGATCAGGCACCTTGATCTGTCGTCGAGAGCGCCGCAGTGCTGGTGGCGACTCCGGTGTCAGCTTGGTCTTCAGTGACTCCGGGAGCGTGTCAAAATCCTCTTCATCCCCGGGTGGGATCAAGGGGGCGTTCCATGAGCGGGCACATGCAATCGGGGTCAGGCCCTAGAACTCCGTTCTGAGCCACATAGCCGAGGAAGGCTAATCGGTTTGTGCTGAACACGCACTTCTCCTTGTTGTAAGTGAGGTTGAGGAGAGTGGTGGTGTGGAGAAATTTGGAAAGGTTAGCGTCATGGTCCTGCTGGTCATGGCCTTAGATGGTGACGTTGTCCAGGTGGCCCGCAGTCCGTACCGGTCAACCATTCGATCCATCTCCCGTTGGAAGATCGACGGGGGGGGGGGGGGCCGGGGGCGGGGGGGGCGGGCGGGCGGGGGCGAGGAGGGGCGGACCCGAGGGGGGGGCGGGGCCGAGGAGGGGCGGACATGCGGGGGGGACCGAGCGGGGGGGCGGACCGAGCCGGGGGGCCGCCCTGGGGCCGGGCGGCCACCGCGCATGCGCTGGTTGGCATGCGCGGGACCCGAGTCTGGCGCCCCGGGCAACAGCCCGAGTTGCCGGTGCCTTGAGAGTGACGATGCAGTACCCCCGGATCGCCACGGAGTGGGACCCGGAGGCCAGGGAGATTCTCTGGTTAGTGGGGTGTACCGCGATGGAGCAGCGCCTTACCGTATTGGGGTGGATGAAGCTCTCGGTGCTCCCGGAGTCCAGCAGGCAGGAGATCTCGTGCCCGTCGACCTTCACCTTTGTCGAAGCGGTCGTGAGGTTGTGCGGTCGAGATTGGTCAATCGTGACCGATGGCGAGACGCGGCTGGTCGTCGGCGGTTGCAGGCGATGAGCGGCCTGATGAGGTGCCCGACGGGCAGAGGTGCTGAGGTGGGTAAGATGGCGGCGCCCACGGGCCGCACGTGTCCTGGGGGAGGCACGATGGCGGCGGCCATTGATTCTGAGGCAGGCAAGATGGTGGCGCCCACGTGCCGCACGTGGGGGGTGCCAGGACAATAGTGACGATTGAGCAGGCCTGGCACACTGCAGCAAAATGTTCCTTCTTGCCACAGGCCTTACAGGGCGCACTCCGCACCGGGCAGCGCTGCCGTGGGTGTTTTGTCTGTCCGCAGAAGTAGCATTTGGGTCCCTGGGGTTGGTTAGCTGCCACGCGACGCAGGCGTGGGGTTGGCTGGGGGCGGTTGCTGATGGGGTCCATGGTGGGGTGGCCGTTGGCGGGTCCACAATGCACAGGGTGGGTGGGCTGTGTGGTCGCCACGAGGTCAAGCGTGGCCCCTTCTAAGAGGCACTGGCAGATGCAGCCAGACCCTATGTCCGTAACAAACGTGTCTCTCATCAGCAGGTTCGAATGTTCAGTGGCTGAAACAGCCTGGCAGTCACAGTCTCTCATCAGGCCGAGCAGGGCACGCCAGAATCTTCCACAGCCTCACCAGGAAGTTGGTGCCGCATGGACAGGATGTGCCTGGCATAGATTTTGGTCCACTGAGTGTAATTCTCCTTCAGTAGCACCATGGCTTCTGCGTAGGTTGGCGCGTCCTGGACGAGGGGAAAAACATTGGAGCTCAGCCACGTGTATAGAATCTGGAGCTTCTGGGATTGAGTCTGGCACAGACCCGATGTCAGCTTCAAAATAGGCGAGCCAATGTTCAAAGTCTTTTTTGGCTGCAGCTCCAGGCGATCAGGCTTGATGCGAGGTTCATCTCTGAAAAACTCAGTGTAATAAATTGATGCACTGTCAATTATGACAAGATGAGAGTAGAATATATTTGAGGCTTCATTACGCCGATGTGTGGCCTCATACAGTAGCTGATGAAATGGCTGCTGTATGGAGAGCGCACACATTTATACTCCGCCTTCTGGGCGGAGCCAGCAGGCAGGGATCTACCCCCATACCTGTAGTAGTGAGACTCTCTGCCCCACCCCCCCCAGACCAGTCCCTTCCAGCCCCTTGAAGCTCTCAGAGCAATTGCCAACGGCTCTATAGCTAGCGCAAACATCAGTGGGGAGAGGGGGGCATCCCTGTCTCGTCCCCCGGTGCAGTCTAAAATAGTCCGGTGTTGTCCTATTCACCCGTACGCTTGCTACAGGAGCCTGATACAGCAACCTGACCCAGTCAATAAAGCCCCGCCCAAATCCAAACCATCCCAGTACCTCCCACAGATAATCCCATTCTACCTGATCAAAAGCCTTTTCTGCATCCATTATGATCACTACCTCCACCTCCCTACCTTCCAGGGCCATCAGGATCACATTTAACAACTTTCTTATATTGGCCACCAACTGCCTACCCTTAACAAACCCCATCTGGTCCTCCCCAATAATGTCCAGAACACAATCCTCAACCCTGGAGTACAAAACTTTGGCCAGTAGTTTGGCGTCCACATTCAACAGGGATATCGGCCTGTAGGACCCACACAGCTCTGGGTCCTTGTCCCGCTTCAGGATCAGTGAAATTGTGGCCTGTGCATCGTCAGGGGTAGGAACTCTCTTTCCCTTGTCTCATTGAACATCCTCGTCAACACCGGTCCCAATATCCCAGAGAACTTTTTAGAAAACTCCACTGGGTATCCGTTCAGCCCCAGGGCTTTACCTCATCCCCTCCGGCCCCGTAGGGGGTTCCGACCTCTGCAGCCTAATGTAGAAATCCCTAAATGCCTTATTCACCCCTGCTGAGTCTCCAACCAGATTCCCATCTCCGTTATTAATTTTCCCTATCTCCCTGGCTGCCTCCCTCTTTCTAAGCTGCTGTGCAAGCATTCTGCTGGCCTTCTCTCCATACTCATAGATCGCCCCCCCCCCCGCCCCCCCCCCCTCGCCTTTCTCAGCTGCTCCACCGCCATAATTTTCACAATTTAACATGTTGACATTTCCAGAACAACTGTGCGGGTCGAAGCACAAAATACCTCCGAAAAGAACAACAAACAATAAACCGTGTCCCCCACTTCTCCTCCTGCCCTTGTTGATTACAAATTCTTCACCCGGTAGTCTGGCTCAATAAAACGAGAGATGGATTTGTAGGTATAGTATCATTTAATAATAACTAACTTGCAAGGCTGGCCTACTGGGAGAACTCCAGGACACACAGCTGCCTCCTGTGAGTTCCGCAGTAAGTGAGACAGAAGACAAAAGGGTTTCTGCTGATGTATTCAAAATCACAGTAAGAGTCACATATAAGCTTCCCATTGGTCATTCTATACACCTTCTGACCTGGCCCTATATCCTAATTGGTCACTTTGCATTGTAACCCCATCATGCTCTTCACCTTCTGACCATGCGGCCACTCTCCCCTGATAGTTTCAAAGAGGCTTTGGCTGAATCTCTTTGTTCTTTGTCTGTGAGCCCCCTACCATCAGCCGGCCCTACTAACTATCCTATCTTAACTAATAATTCTAATTTTATCACATTCATTTATTCATTTCCTCACCCTGTCCCCAATTACCTGTACACTAAGCTCCCTGCCTCCTGTTTTCCTCCCCCCCCCCCCCCCCCCCCCCCTTTCCCTTTTCCCCCCCTTACTGCTGACGTTCAATTTTTGTTAAAGAAATCGATGAACAGCTGCCAACTCCGGGCGAATCCCTGTATTGATCCTCTCAGAGCGAACTTGATTTTCTCCAGACTGAGAAACCCTACCATGTCGCTGCCCCACACTCCTGACTTCGGGGGCTCCGAGTCCCTCCATCACAGCAAGATCCATCTCCGGGACACCAGGGAGGAGGAGGCCAGAACATCGGCCTCCCTCCTCCCCTTTGCCCCCGATATTCCGACACCCCAAATATAGCTCATTCGGAGTTACTCTATCTTCCAGGACTTCTGACATAACATCTGCAAATCCCTGCCAGAATTCCCTCAGTTTCAGACATGCCCAAAACATGAACGTGGTTGGCCAGGCTACCCCCACACCGTCCACATCTGTCCACCTCCTCGAAGAACCTACTCATCCGGGCTACCGTAATGTGGGCCCTGTGGACTACCTTGAACTGAATCAAGCTGAGTCTAGCACAGGACGAGGATGCATTTACCCTTTTCAACGCTTTTTCCCCACAGTTCAGTTTCCAGCTCCCCTCCTAGCTCCTCTTCCCACTTCCTCTTCACCTCTCTGATCGGGGCCCCTTCCCACTCTAACAATTCCCTGTATATCTCCGAAATCTTCCCACCTCCGACCCCTGTTATTGACAGCACTTTATCCTGTAGTCCCCTCCGGAGCAGGCGAGGAAAGCTTGGGACCTGTCTCCGTACAAAGTACCGAAACCCGTTCCCTCCGGCAAATTAAACTCCTCCTGTAACGTCTCCAAGGTCGGAAAGCCCTCTGGTGAATAGATCCCCAAACCTCTCAATCCCTGCCCACTGCCATCTCTTAAAGCCCCCCCCCCCCCCCCCCCCCCCCCCCCCCCCGGGGACAAACCAGTGATTGTCACAGATCGGTGACCACACTGATGCCCCCTCCAGTCTCGTAAGCTGCCTCCATTGCCCCCACACCCTTGGGCTGCCACCACCACCGGACGTGTAGAGTACCGAGCCGGCGAGATTGGCAGGGGCGCCGTCAGTAAAGCCTCCAAACTCGTACCTTTGCAGGATGCTGCCTCCATCCGCTCCCAAACCGAACCCTCCCTCACTACCCACTTCCTGACCATCGATATGTTGGCAGCCAAGTAATAGTTTATGAAGCTCGGGAGAGCCAAGCCCCCTTCTCCATGGGTCCGTTCAAGGAGTGCCCTACTTATACACGGGGTTTTACCCATCCATATAAACCTCAATATCGCCGCATTCATACTTCTGAAAAAGGCCTTTGGGACAAAAAGCGGGAGACATTGAAAAAAGAAAAGCAGTCTCGGAAGGACCGTCACCTTCACCGTCTGAACCCTCCTCGCCAGCATCAGTGGGAGCATGGCCCATCTACAGAAATCCCTTCTCATTTGATCTACTGCTTTGCCCAAATTTAACTTGTGAAGCTGCCCCCAATCCTTTGCCACTTGAATCCCCAGATACCTAAAACTCCTCCCAACCACTTTAAAAGGTAGCTCCTTCAGTCTCCTGCCCCCGTGCCTGGATCACAAACACTTGCTCTTTCCTATATTTTCAGCGATGTAATCTTAAACTGAGGGCCAGGTCATTCAAGAGGGCAAATCGAGAAACCCTTCACGCACAGGGTGTTGGGAATGTGGAACTCTTCTATTCTCTCCCACCCCCACCCCACCCCCCTTTCATCACAGTGGTGCGATGAAGTTTAACCCCACAATGCAGGATACATCAAAGCAGCAATGTTCGGAAGAGGAGTTACATCAAATCATTATCCAGTGGCACCAAACTTGCTTGTTTAAAGCAACCTGTGAATATAATAATAATCTTTATTGTTGTCACAAGTAGGCTTACATTCACACTGCAATGAGGTTACTGTGAGAATCCCCTAGTCGCCACATTCCGGCGCCTGTTCGGGTACACCGAGGGAGAATTCAGAATGTCCAATTCACCTAACAAGCACGTCTTTTGGGGATATGATGAGTGAGAGAAGACTGGGGTGAAGCCTTCTGCAGTTTTAAAATGGCAGAGTCAGGGCTGAGTGAGCAGTGGGGCCTTCTGAGGAACCAGCAAGTTTCCGGGTAGACCTAGTCCTTTTGAAACCCATTCTCTGACTGTGAGCAAGTGGCCGGAATTGCCCCAATCCAACTTTGAACATCCAAGTTGGGCTATTCTGGAGGGCAGTTGAGACTCAGCCATGTTGATGTGTGGTCACATCCAGGCCAAGACTGGGTAAGTTCAGGTTTCTATCCTTGAAGAACATTAGTGAACCAAGGGCTCAGTAGTGTTAAGCGTCCTCCCTGTTTATTTCCTTTGTTCCCATTTCTTTTATGTTGTTTTATTATTTTGGTCCGTAATCGGAATGTATACTTCAGCTGAAGACTCGAGGTTGAAGCAGTCTGCTTGTTGGGGCACGGTGTTCCCAGGTTTTGTTTTTAGTCAGACTCCTCAACACTAGTGGATTTTAGGAATCAGGTTTGGAGGGAGTCGGATCGATTGATTGGCTGGCAACTGGTGGGTTTGCCAGGGACAGTACTCTGCCTGAAAACAGTCAGTGATTGGTTCCTGCGTGATACTTTGAGAGAATTGGGCAGAAGCGTTTAGACCTTGGAAGTGAAAGAAATGCGGTCTCTCTCTTTTTCAATGCTTGCTAAAGTGAAAGAACTACTTTATTGTGTTGAAAGCAGTGAGTGCTCAACAGATCCTTTACTCTGAACTTGAAATGATGCTGAGTCGGCAGAGAAAGTAAACAAGCTTGACCGAGAAAACTATCTCCAGCCTCGAAGGAACAAGTATCAAAACGAAAGCTGAACTCCAGATATGATGTGGAGATGCCGGCGTTGGACTGGGGTGGGCACAGTAAGCAGTCTTCCAACACCAGGTTAAAGTCCAACAGGTTTGTTCGGAATCACCAGTTTCTGAGTGTAGCTCCTTCATCAGAGTCCCCTGTAAGACTTCGTACTGTGCCAGACTCCAGAAAGACATTAACTGGAAGTTATCCTTGCGCATCACAGATCCTTATCCTTTTATTTTATAGTTTTATTTCCCTTTCCGTGTGTGTGTGTGTGTGTGTGTGTGTGTGTGTGTACAGAGTGGGGGTACTTGGGTAGGGGCGAGGGTGGCAACATGGTGGCACAGTGGTTAGCATTGCTGCCTCATGGCGCTGCGGTCCCAGGTTCGATCCCGGCCCTGGATCACTGTCCGTATGGAGTTTGCACATTTCTCCCCGTGTCTGCGTGGGTTTCACCCCCACAACCGAAAGATGTGCAGCAGAGTAGGTGGATTGGCCACGCTAAATTGTCCCTTAATTGGAAAAAAAATGAATTGGATACTCTAACTTTATTTCTAAAAAAGTAAGTGGCGAGGCCAGTTACGTTTTCTCTCCTTTTTAATTATGGGCGCTCGAAAGGCAGTACAGCTGCTAGATGCCAGGTGACCCCTCAATGCAGGAAACAGGACTAAGTGCGGCCTTGTCCGGGGGGGGGGGGGGGGGGGTTCCCTGCTGAGGGCCCGAATTGAACCAGAGTCCTGGTAGATAGCGTGGTGTTTCTCAGAGCTGCAGCGCTGGGAAACTCCCAGCTAAACGCACCCATCCCGGGACTCTTCCGATTCGGTTAGATTCCCTATAATACTCTACATAACAAAAGGTACTTTTTACATACCGGGTGACTGTAGTTTATTGGGATCAACCAAGGACCTTGGATATTGTAACTTAATCTAATGTTACCTGTGTCGCGACTCTGGGTCATGTCGGGCTGGAATTGACCGCGTACTGACCCGGGGTGTTGTGACAGTGGTGTATCACTACAATAGTGAACACACTCTAAAATTACGTTGCTATTAACTTGCAGCATGATTATTCAAGCACGACAGGAACACAACAACACAGCAATGGTTGTAAAGTACTTTGTGTGTCCTGAGATTGAGACGTATCATAATGTTGAAAGATGCCTCCCTTCACCCCACCCTCCCCCCTACACAATAGAATGGGAAGGGGCCAGGGGTGTGTAACAGAGAGAAGCTGCATTAGAACGAGGTGGGGAGAGGCCCAAAGATGGTTCGTGCAGAGGGGAAGAGTAGCAGAGAGAGAGAGAGAGAAAGAACAAACTCTTGTTTAATCGGCCCTGGTCAGTCAAATGTGGGTGAGTGAGTTCTGAGCGAGTGACAGTCACGCTGTGAACAAACCTAAAATGGAATTGTCTGACTGCTAGCCTTGCTGTTTGTTGGCAGATTTTCCAGTTTCACATTCCTTCACCCCAAATACAGGAGTGAGATTCTTTGGGAAGCCAGGAAGGGACATTCCCACGGGAAACTGACCCTGCCAGATGTGTGAAGCCTAACTCAAATCTCTACTCTTTTTCAGAATTCTGTGGCAAACCCCATAAAGACCTACAGTTGTGTGTATTTTCACCACCTTTTGTGTTTTTGTAAACCACCTTTTGTGTTTAAAAAAAATAAAAAAAAATGTTTTTGAGAAATATACTTTTATTTAAGTTTTTCAACTTTTAACAAATAATGCAACAAAACCGCATGATTAGTACAGCACTGCAAAAATGTCTCCACATACACCGATACAGAGGAACAATATAGTTGGCCCAGTACAATCACTAAACTTGGCTCCTCCAAAAACATCACTAGAGAATAAGGGCGAGTAGGGCAAGGTGCACACATTCCCACACGGCGATTGTTCGCAACGAGCACGGGAATTAAGGATAAGATCATCGCACCATATTCGGGCAGGCACCAGAACATAGTCCAGTCCAGCTACACCACAGGCACCAATAACACACTGTGACGACCTTCTCTCGAATATCAGACCCTTGCGGGAGCCAATCATGGACCCTTTAAGTCCACAATAACAACAGTAAAAAGTTCACGGGGACACTAGTGCTGAAAGGATATTTTACAAAAATGAGGAGAAGCTGCTCATTCAAATCTCACCCAGCCTCTCAGGACATGGCGGCTAAGGAGGAATGTTCTGAACATAACGGGGCAGTAAGGTATTGACCATGATACAGGACCTGGCCCAGTCCCACACACTCTTGCACATAGGAGTCAGTGCTCCCAGCACATACCACCTCAGTACCCAATCGGCCTCACTAATCGCACCCAAGGCAATGCACCAGTCCCACCAACACTAGATTACAGCACAGAAAAGAGCTGCACACATGTCACATTACCGACTCAGTGTGGTTTTGGCCAAAACTGGATCACCGGTGGCCCTCGCCTTCGTGATCCTATGTGGCACACCCTCGTCAGGAAAAAAGACAATTACATGAACGCTAGGGAATAAAGTTCAGGATTATTGATGAACTGCAGGATCCATGGTGCTTGAAAAGGCCAACGCCATGACCGGATCGTTGAGCAACATTCCTGATCCTTCAGTTCCATCGAATGAAGCACCTTCACCTCTGCCTCGTCGTGTCCCAGGCAGCAAGGAACCTGGCAGGTGAGGGTGACTCAACACATCCAACTCCTCACGACGAGTATGGAGGACGAGACTGCGTATACGAACACTCTGTCCGGTCCCTGTTCCCCGAGTCGGTCAGGATAAGCGACGTACCACTCAACAGGAATTCCAGATACTGAAGGCGAGCCCGCTCCATGGAGATTGCTCTCTCCAAGAACCGGATTGGTTTCTCCATTTCCACTATTGTCTCAAGAATATTTCGCAGTTCATCAAAGTGAGAATCATAAACCACGCACCACGGAGCCGAGGTCACCGTCCACAACATCATTCACAACTGCAGCCTTCATCTTGATGCTGATAGCACCACTGACGCAATGGCTTACTCACCGGCAAACCCACCACTGAAAGCTGGCCACTACCCCAGCTTCCTCCAACTGCCTCAATCAAACTCGCGGTGTTTTCTTTACTTATTTAATTCCGCTCTTCATTGTAATGTAATGATATGTATATAGGTACGCCAGTGAAGGGTTAATTATTACATCTCCAGTGTAATTCAAACACTAGAAAGCACGGTAGCACAGGTGGTTAGCACAATTGCTTCACAGCTCCAGGGTCCCAGGTTCGATTCCGGCTTGGGTCACTGCCTGTGCGGAGTCTGCACATTCTCCCCGTGTGTGCGTGGGTTTCCTCCGGGTGCTCCGGTTTCCTCCCACAGTCCAAAGATGTGCAGGTTAGGTGGATTGGCCATGATAAATTGCCCTTAGTGTCCAAAATTGCCCTTGGTGTTGGGTGGGGTTACTGGGTTATGGGGATAGGGTGGAGGTGTTGATCTTGGGTAGGATGCTCTTTCCAAGAGCCGGTGCAGACTCGATGGGCCGAATGGCCTCCTTCTGCACTGTAAATTCTATGATTACCGGTTCCCAGTGTAAATATCAGATCTCAGGGAGTCTTGGGTAGATTAGTGAGTGTTAGCAGAGAGAAGTATTGATCACAGCTCGGGGAGTAGTTTAGATTAGATAGATGTATCACGAGTACATCATTAGTTAATATTAGATTATAGGTTACTTTATTAATAGTTATAGCTCTGTAGAGTGTGCGGACTCTATTTAATTTAATCATTATTCAATACATTAGTTTTGCTTCAATCTAAAGATTGGTGGTTTCTTTATCATCAATTCATTCTGGATCACAAGGCAAAGAATAATGACATATTACCACAAAAGTGTAATATAACACTCATCACTAAATTCTAACCAGGGTCTTACCGGGAAATCAGACAAGACACATCCCAAAAGTAAGTACTTATGGAATGTGCAGTAGGATAAAATAATGAACTAAAAGACAAATAGGACCTGAGCTCGCAAAAACGCAGCCGCTCCCCCGCTCAATATCATGTGACCCTCCCCCTCTAAACATTTATTTATACCTGTCGAATCGGGCGGTAGGCGGAACGCGGAGACAGAAGTAGACATTCCAGACCAAGGTATATTTTGATTCCACTCCTCTCTGGGTCTCCTTCCCTTGACCTGCAGCTTGGTTTTATACAACTGGGGTACTCCTTGTGAAAGGACAAACAGGTGCTCCCCCCCCCCCTCCCCCTCAGCGCCATGGCCAAGGGCTCAATTGCTAACGCGAAGAGCAGGGGAGACAAGGCCACCCCTGCCTCGTCCCCCGGGATAACCGAAAGTCCTCCGACCTCCTCCCATTCGTCACCACCCTCGCTACCGGGGAGCTGTACAGCAACCTCACCCCGCTGATGAATCCCTCACCAAACCCGAACCTCCTCAGCACTTCCCACAGGTAGCTCCACTCCACCCTGTCAAAAGCTTTCTCCGCATCCATCGATGCTACTATTTCCGCCTCCCCATCCGCCAACGCCATCCTCACAACATTGAGCAGCCGCCGAACATTAACATTCAGCTGTCTCCCCTTCACAAACCCCGTTTGGTCCTCGTGGATAACCATCGGGACCACATCTTCCACCCTCCTGGACAGTACCTTGGCCAGCAACTTTCCATCCACACTGAGGAGCGGGATCGGCCTATAAGACCCACATTGGAGGGGTTCCTTATCCCGCTTCAGGATTAGTGAGATTATTGCCCTAGACATCGTCGGGGGCAAAGCCCCTTCCCCCCCCCGCCCTCTCCTCATTCAGGGTCCTCACAAGCAGCGGGCCCAGCAGATCTGAGAATTTCTTATAGAACTCCACCGGGAACCCATCAGGCCCCGGTGCTTTCCCGGTCTGCATGCTCCCCAGCGCCTCTATCAGCTCCTCCAACTCTATTGGGTCCCCCAGACCCTCCACCCGCTCATCCTCCACTCTTGGGAACTCCAGCTTATCCAGAAAGCAGTCCATCCCGCCCACCTTCCTAGGGGCACCGCTCGGTACAGCCCCTCATAGAAGGATCTGAACACCCCATTAGTATCCCTACCACCCCGCACCAAGTTCCCTCCTGCATCTGTGACTCCCCCTATCTCTCTTGCTGGCTCCCGCTTCCGGAGCTGGTGGGCCAGCATCCGACTTGCCTTCTCCCCGTACTTATATACCGCCCCCTGCGCCCTCCTCCACTGCGCCTCCGCCTTCCGGGTGGTCAATATATCAAACTCCGCTTGGAGACTGCGACGCTTCCTCAAAAGCCCCTCTTCCGGGACTTCAGCGTACCTCCTGTCCACCCTTACCATTTCTTCCACCAACCTCTCCCTCTCAACCCTCTCCGCCCTCCCTGTGCGCCCGAATGGATATCAGCTCCCCTCTAACCACCGCCTTCAACGCTTCCCAGACCACCCCAACCTGCACCTGCCCGTTGTCATTGGCTTCCAACTACCCCTCTCTGCCCCTGCGGACCCGGCCACATACTTCCTCCTCTGACAACAGCCCCACATCTAACCTCCACAGCGGGGGCTGATCCTTCCCCTCCTCCAGGTCCACCGAGTGCGGGCATGGTCAGATATGGCTATCGCCGAATACTCCGCCCCCACCACTCTCGGGATTAGCGCCCTGCTGAGAACAAAAAAGTCAATCCGGGAATAAGCCTTGTGGACATGGGAGAAAAGGGAAAACTCCCTACCTCCCAGCCTCAAAACCCTCCAAGGGTCTACCCCTACCATCTGATCCATGAACCCTCCTCAGCACTGAGGCCGCTGCCAGCCTCTTACCCGTCCTTGACCTCGAACGATCCAGCGCTGGGTCCAACACGGTGTTAAAATCCCCTCCCGAGATCAAGCCCCCCGTCTCCAGGTCCGGGATCCGGCTCAACATTTGCCGCATGAAGCCCGCATCGTCCCAGTTGGGGGCGTACACATTAACCAGAACCACCCGCTCCCCTTGAAGCCTACCACTCACCATTACGTATCTGCCACAGCTATCCGCCACCATACTCGACGCCACAAACGACAAGCTCTTGCCAACTAAGATCGCCATCCCTCGATTCTTTGCATCTAGCCCCGAGTGAAACACCTGTCCAACCCAGCCTCGCCTCAGCCTCACCTGATCTGCCACCTTAAGGTGCGTCTCCTGGAGCATAGCCACGTCCGCTCCCAGCCCCTTCAGGTGTGCCAGGTCCCGGGACCGCTTCACTGGTCCATTCAGCCCCCCCACGTTCCACATGACCAGCCGAATCTGGGGGGTCTTCCCCCTCCCCCTGCGCCGGTCAGCCATAACTCTACCACGTGCCCGCAGGACTCCCCAGGCCCGTTCCCCATGGTGGCAGACCTCCCCCACCCTCAGCCTCCCCCTTCACCAGCCGTTTCCCTACGGCCCCTGCAGCAGAAACCTGGTACCCCCCCCCCCCCCCCCCCCCCCCCCCCCAAGCTAGGGCCCCCCCTAGCTGCGTAACCCCCTCCAATGTACTTCCGTAAGTCAGCCGACTCCTGCTGACCCCGGCTGCTCCTGCCATCCCAACGCCTCCCCCGATGCAACACAACCACCACTGCCCCCCACCCAGTGCCGTCCCTACCTACCACTCCTCCAGCGTGGGAGGAAAGCCCGCGCTTCCATCCCAAGCCCCGCCCCCCGACCCAACACGCGGGAAAAGACGGGCACATAACCCAACAGGACCGCGGAACCGCTCCCCAACCCTCCAGCCATGAAACAAGAACAGAAAAGCACCAGGTAAACACAAAAACAGTCCCAAAAATCGAAAAAGCCGAACAGCAAAAAGGCATCGTCAAATACAATCAGTAAAAGCAAAAGGAGAAAGGATACCAAGGAGGACAGAGCCTCCGGACCATGTCCATCCTTCCCCAGCCCCCAGTCCTCAGTTTGAGTCCAGCTTCTCTGCCTGGACAAGAGCCCAGGCCTCCTCCGTAGAGTTGAAATAGAGCTGGCGGTCTTTATACGTGACCCAGAGGCGAGCCGGCTGTAACAGGCCAAACTTCACCCCCTTCTTGTGAAGCAACGCCTTCGTCCGATTATAACCAGCCCTTCTCTTTGCCACCTCCGCACTCCAGTCCTGGTAGATCCTGATCTCCGTGTTCTCTCACCTGCTGCTCCTCTCCTTCGCCCATCTCAGCACACTCACGGTCGACGAAGCGGTGAAAACGGACCAGCACCGCCCGAGGCGGCTCGTTCGGCCTGGGCTTCCTCAACAGCACTCGATGGGCACCCTCCAGCTCCAAGGGTCCCTGGAACGACCCCGCGCCCATTAGCGACTTCAGCATCATAGTCACATAGTCCCCCAAATCCAAACCTTCCAGCCCCTCCGGGAGGCCAAGAATCCGCAGGTTTTGCCGACGGGAGCGGTTCTCCATCTCCTCCATCCTCGCTGAGCACTTCTTGTGGAGCGGTTCGTGTGACTCCACCTTCACTGCCAGGCCCAGGAGTTTGTCCTCACTCTCTGAGGCCTTTTGCCGTAGCTCTCGGATCTCCGCACCCTGAGCCGCCTGAGTCGCCATGAGTTTGTCCAGCGAGGCCTTAAACGGTTCCAGGATCTCGGCCTTCAGCTCCCTGAAGGTGTGCTGAAGCAGCTCCTGCTGCTCCCGCGCCCACTGCTGCCACGCTGCCGGTTCCCCGCCCGCCACCATCTTGGTTTTCCTGCCTCATACCTTTCTCTGCTGCAAAGCCGATCTTTTGACCGTCCCGCTCCAGGTCCAGTCCATCCACCGGCAGATAAGCACAGTGGATGTGTTCACACCTGGGGAAAAGTCCAACCAGCGCCACTACAGGCCCTTAAAAGAGCCCAAAAGACCAAAAATAGCGGGAGCTATTGATGAACCATCAATTGGACGCGAGACACGATGAAGATCCAAACTGTGGCTTTAATCAGCCCGGTGGTCGACTACAGAGAAAGGCCGACCGCCGGGAAACCTGGGTACTTATACCCCGCCTCGGAGGTGGGGTCTACTTGCCTCTCGACCAATTTGTGAGCAGTCACATGCCAATCAGACGAGAGGCACATGACCAGCCAGAGCCAATGGGAAACCAATGCTCTGCAACAATGGCAGTGCTCCCACTCATATCACCACAGCTACCGAACGAGCGGCTTAGCTCCGCATCACCGCAACCGGAAGTCCTGATGGGTGCCACTCTTGGCACAGCCACATGTGGTAACTGCTGGTAGGTGCTGTTTGCATCTTCCACTTAGCAAGTCCGGTCTCATGGGAGATGGTAGCGCCTCGCGGGTGGGTAGATCCTCGCCGGTCCTCCTGTCTCTCTGGTTTCTGTGGGCTGTTGCGGCCCATGCTGACTGGTGGTCACATTCCTTCTGGTTAGGGCCGAACGTCCGGCGGCGCCCCGGCCTTTATTACGGCGGCCTGTGACCCTCCGGTAGGTGAGTGTGATAGGTGCTTGTTATTGCATCCCAGACTGAGCACTGTCAGTCCCTGAAGTTCCTGGTTGTCCAGGCCTTTCTCTGGAGATAGCTATCACCACTACGCGTTGCAGGTCCAGGTGGGCTCCAGCTAGTAATTTCCATTCTGTAGCCGCATCGCGGAGTCCACACACCAAACTGTCCCTGAGTGTCACATTCAGTGTCACGCTGAATTCACAAGTCTCAGACAGTTTTCGGAGGTGGGACAGGATGTCACTCATCGATCCGGCTTGGGTCTGAGCAGTGGAACCGGAAGCGGGTACGATGAGCGCTTCTTTGGGGTCAAAATGCTCCCCCACCAGGATCACCAGGGCGGCAAACGACCGGGAATCTGGGACATCCGGGTGAGTCAGACTGTAGGTGGGTCCTCCGCAAGCCATCAGTAATATCACAGGTTTTTGTGCATCGCCAGTAATCGCATTTGTTCGAAATAAAATAGTCCATGTGTTCAACATATTTATCCCAATTGTCTGTACCTGCAGCTTTCCTATGAGTGGCATTTTGGTGGTTAGTAGTAGGCCCTGCCGAAACCTAAACGAGGTAGGCCGAGCGCGTAGCAACTAGAGTCAACGGCAACGCCACTGAATCCTCGTCGTCAGTGTTGAATCCCCGGTAGGCAGAACGCATAGACGGAATTAGAAATTAGGTTTATTTTGATACAATTACAATACTCCTCCACTCCCTTCAGGGTCTCCTTCCCCGACCTGCAGCTAGGCCGAGGTTTTTATACATCTGAGGCTCTACTGATAAAGGGAAAACCCCGCTCCCTTAAAGGGAAGGGGTAGGTCACAGAAAATCGTGATCCCGGGACCTCCATTGGGGTTATAACAATATCAATGCCCTTCGATACTAAGAGGGATGGTCTAGGGTGGCACAGTAGCACAGTGGTTAGCACTGTGGCTTCACAGCGCCAGGGTCGCAGGTTCGATTCCCGGCTTGGGTCACTGTCTGTGCGGAGTCTGCACGTTCTCCGTGACTGCGTGAGTTTCCTCCGGCTGTTCTCCGTGACTGCGTGAGTTTCCTCCGGCTGCTCCGGTTTCCTCCCACAAGTCCCGAAAGATTAATCAGTGAATGGTTATTATCGGTGAATGCTGCTGATTGTTATGTGCTGTTCGGTGAATTGGAGATTCTGAATTCTCCCTCTCTGTATTCATGGGGTTGTGGTTAATACACAAGCCCAGTTTCCATCTTGCGGCCCACACTGATGTAGGAGGGCCACTTACTAGCCTAGGTTGCCCATCGCTGCCCGAATGTGTCTCAAGCACCTGTTCCACCATTGGTTAGATCGTGAACTTTACAGCATCTACTCAAAATTTTAATTCTCTTGCCTAACAGTAAAAAGGAAAAGTTGAGGGAGAAATTCAAGTATCTGTGGCTGAGCAGGGAAAAGGTGGGTCCAGTGATCGTGAGCAAAGGGAGAATGTGTGAAAGCTGGAGGCGGAGGAATATTTCAATTTGGGGTGATGACTGTCGGCCTGAACAGATTTGGCGACAAGGTTATTTGTGGGATCGTGCTGTGCGCAAATACGATAGTAGCAGTCGGTGATTAATCGGTGAATGGTTATTATCGGTGAATGCTGCTGATGGTTATGTGACTGCTATTCCTCACACTCACCAATTTGTGCTCTTATCGTCTCTGTGGGTGATGGGACAGGCACCTCAGTGGAATAGTAAGAGGTAAATATTCTTAGATGAAACACTTGCCATTCTTGTATTGCTTTGACCAGGGAAGGCAGCTGATCTGGGCTCCATTTTGGAGGTGTGGTGATTGGATTGAAATTACAGAGTTTTCTGGGGAATAGTTTTGGGATCAGAGGCTGAAATGAGATAGTGGATCCATGCATGGATAGATGCATCATAGATTATAGAGTTTACAGTACAGAAGGAGGCCATTTGGCCCATCGAGTCTGCACCGGCTCTTGGAAAGAGCACCCTACGCAGGCCCACACCTCCACCCTATCCCCATAACCCAGTCACCCCACCCAACACTAAGGGCAATTTTGGACACTAAGGACAATTTATCACAGCCAATCCATCTAACCTTCTCATCTTTGGACTGTGGGAGGAAACCGGAGCACCCGGAGGAAACCCACACACTCATGGGGTAGAACGTGCATCCTCCGCACAGACAGTGTAGTTCACTATTCTTCAAACTTTTTTCCGGGGACCCATTTTTACCAACCGGCCGACCTTCGCGACCCAACCCGGCCGACCTTCGCAACCCACGCCGGCCGACCTGTGCGTCCCGCCATTTTCTCTTACCTTGTTTGCTGCTGACAAAAATGGAGGAAATGGTTTTGGGTCCCTTTGGCCCTCGTACACGCTCCTCCAATGGAACCTGTTGGATAAAGGTGAAGCCTTCCGGTGTTGGAAAGCATGGAGTCTCTATCTGTCCAAAGTTCTGCATTTTTTCCCTGTCAAATTTTATCAAATAATCCCCCTTCCGAACTTGTAAAAAATAAAATAAAATGGGTAAAATAAATGAAAAAAATGAATAAAATCCCCCCGAACATGTAAAAAGAAATGAATAAAATAAATGAAAAAGATGAATAAAACTCCCCCAACTTGTAAAAAAAATAAGATGATAAAATAAATGAAAAAAATGAAAATTAAATGAATAAAATAAATGAATAAAAACCACTACAGAACTTGTAAAGCAAAAAGCTGCAACCGTTAAAAAAAAAAATAGCGTCCGCACTGCGCACGCGTGTCCGATTTGCGCATGCGCGCCGATCATCGTGCGAGCATGTGCAATTTTTTTTTACATGTTCGCGGCCACTTGTAGCCGGCGTTATGAAAAGCCGGCTGCTGCGCAGGGATTTGCGCGATCGGGAGCTCCGCGGACATGGCTCCACGACCCTCCAACACCTGTCCGCGGCGACCCACCCACGGGTCACGCCCCCGACTTTGGAGAACACTGGTGTAGTTAATGTGTGAATGGACTTGCTCTGATGGATGACACAAACTCCACTGTCCAAACTTCCATCTCCACTGCTCCCATCAAATGGCTGAAAATGTCTTTTTAAAAAATTCAATCATGGGATGTTGGCGTCACTGACTGACTAGGCCAGTATTTGTTGCCCATCGCCCTTGAGAGGTGGTAGTGAGCTGCCTTCTTGAACCGTTGCAGCCCCTTGTTGTCGGTACACCGAAACTGCTGTCGGAGAGGGAATTCCAGGAATTTGACCCAGTGACAGTGAAGGAACGGTGATGTATTCCCAAATCTGAATGGTGGGTATCTTTGAGTGTGTCCCGCGTCCCATCCACTGTTGGGCTGCTCTGTTCAATTGCATTCCGAGAACTGACTCCCAGGATTTATGCTGTTGAATCCGGTTTCCACAGACTGGCTGTGGTAAATCACAGTAGCGTAATTCACATTGTATTCCACATGTTGTACTGTGTCTCTGTAAGCTCGGCACACGAGCAGTTGCACTGCTCTGCCACTAGGGGGAGATGCACTGGGAGTGTACAGGAGTTTGTACTGGGCTCCACCCACAGCTCCACCCACAGCTCCTCCCCCTAACCAGAAGTATAAAGGTAGATGCTGAGAGCCTGCCTGCCAGTTCATCTGGAGTTCATCTTGTCACAGGCAGGCTCTGTTGTAAGACGATTCAAGCCACTGTTCACTTCTAACCACGTGTCGCATGAATTGATGGTCTCATCACTGGCTGAGACCTGTAGCCATGGATAACACTGGTTGAAGTGTCAGCTGTGGCTCCGTAGGTAATGCTGTGGCACAGAGTAGGTTAAAATCCTCCTCGAGGTTGGCGAGGTGGTAATGTCACTGGAATATTGGCTCTGAGAGCATGGGTTCAAATCCCACCATGGCAGCTGGCGGAATTTAAATTCAGTTAATAAATCTGGAATATAAAACTGGCCTCCATAATAGTGACCTTGAAACTATCATCAATTGTTAACCAAAACTATCTGGTTCACTAATGCTCTTATTAAGGAAAGAAATCTGCCATCCTCACCTGGTCTGGCCTACATGTGTCGCCAGAACCGCAGCAGTGTGTTTAATTCTTAACTGCCCTCTGAAATGGGCGAGCAAGCCACTCCGTTCAAATGGGTACATCCCAGGAAAGAATAAAGAAAGATCCAGGCAAACATTGATCCCGGGACAATATTTACAAGTCATTCATCCCTCGAGCAATTGCCACGGAAACAGATTAGATGGAAGGGCATTGGTGTCCAAGTGATTTGCCTGTCTGAAGCGATGGATAAGACATTGGCCAGTCATGTTGTTGAGGATGATCACCCCCCTCATGTGTAGCCTCCTCACTGCAGAGTGCACACACGTCACTGCGTGAGGACCTTGTCCCTTAGACTCCAATACTGCTTCTCTGGTAACGTATGGGAATGTGTAACTCACTGAATTACAGTAACAGCCAATATAGGGAGCAGTTGAGTTGTCTGGGGTCTTATCGGACAGCCAGTTTTACAAGCTGGCCTCCAAGATTTCCGAACACCAGGATGGCTATAACCCTTTCTCAGTCACAGCTTAGACCAGTGTTCTTCAAACTTCTTTTCCGGGGGCCCATTTTTACAAACCGGCCAACCTTCGGGACCCCAACCCGGCCGACCTTCGCGACCCGCGCCGGCCGACCTGCGCGACCCATTATTTTCACCTTGTTTGCTGCTGACAAAAATGGAGGAAATGGTTTTGGGTCCCTTTCGCCCTTGTACACGCTCCTCCAATGGAAACTGTTGGATGAAGGTGAAGCCTTCCAGTGTCGGAAAGCATGGAGTCTCCATCTGTTCAAAGTTCTGCATTTTTTTTCCTGTAAACCTTTATCAAATAAAACCCCCCCGAACTTGTAAAAAAAACCCAAAATGAATAAAATAAATGAAAAAAAAAATTAAATGAACAAAATAAATGAATAAAACCCCCTCGAACTTGTAAAACATAAAGATGCGACCATTTAAAAAAAAACAAAACAAAAGCGGCCGCATTGCGCATGCGTGCCCGATCGTCAGCGCGCATGCGCAGTGCGGCTGCATTTCTTTTACATGTTCGTGGCCATTTTGAAGGCCGCCTGAAGCCGGCATTATTAACAGCCGGCTGCTGCGCACAGATTTGCGTAATCGGGACCACCACGACGAAAGGCTCTGTGACCCTCCCAACACCCGCCTGTGACCCCACTGCGGGTCGCGCCCCTGAGTTTGACCATGTCTGGCTTAGGCCTCGGCTGGAGTAGTGGGTCTATTTCTAGCACCTTAGCCTGCCTTTGAAGTGTGAGGAGTGTTACAGACAAGGAGGACGGGCTACAGGAGGAAGAGTTACATAGAGCAAAGCTATAACTCATGGAATAACAGGGACAGTAACAACATGAATATGAACTTAGCTGAATGATAGGGAATGGAGAGTAATGGTTAATGAACCAGAGGATTTGTAGTGGAATTCCTTTGGGGTCAATGTTGGGACCTCTGCTCTTCCTGATGTATATTAATGACCCAGATTTGAGGTTCCTGGGCACAGTTTCAAAAATTGTGACAACTTGGAAAGTTTGTGAACATCGAGGAGGTTTGTGTAGAATTTTGAAAGGACACAGGCCAATTTGTGAAATGGGCCTACAAGTGAAAATTTAATGCAGAGAATTGCTAAATGATTCATTTTGGTAGTATGGACGTGGACAGCCAGCATAAGTAAAAGGTATTATTCTAAATATGGTGCAGGAGCAGAGGATCCTGGGTATGCATAAATCAAGGTGGCAGGACAGGTTGAGAGAGCAGTTATTAAAGCATAAAGTCTACTGGGCTTTATTTTAGTCATAGAATTTACTGTGCAGAAGGAGGCCATTTGGTCCATCGAGTCTGCACCAGCCCTTACAAAGAGCACCCTACTCAAGCCCACGTATCTATCCTAGCGCCGTAACCCAGTAATCCCACCCAACACTAAGGGCAATTTTGGACACTAAGGGCAATTTAGCATGGCCAATCCACCTAACCTGCACATCTTTGGACTGTGGGAGGAAACCGGAGCACCCGGAGGAAACCCACGCACACACTGGGAGGATGTGCAGACTCCGCACAGACAGTAACCCAAGCCGGGAATCGAACCTGGGACCCTGGAGCTGTGAGGCTACTGTGCTAACCACTGTGCTACCGTGCCACCCTAATCACAAAAGGGAATTGGTTTATTATCTGAAAGGGGAAAATGTGCAGGGCCACAGGGTGAGAAAGACAGGGGGTGGTACCAAGTGAATTGTTCCCTCTGAGAGCTAGCACAGGTATGACTGGCCGAATGGTCTCTTGTGCTGTAACCATTCTATGATTCGTCTAAGATTCTATTGAACCTTCTCCCGCCACTATTACAGATAAAACGCTCCAGATCATAACTACTTCCTGTGCCAATCGATGCCTCCATGTCTCTCCTGATTCTTTTGCCAATTATCTTCAATGTGTTCCCTTGGGTGACCCTTATTTACTCTATCAAACCCTTGATCATTTTGACCAATTATAGTAACAGCCAATATAGGGAGCAGTCGAGTGTGTTTGGGGTCTTATCGAACAGCCAGTTTTACAAGCTGGTCTCCAAGGTTTGCGAACACAGGTTGCCAATAACCCTTTCTCAATCACAGCTTAGGCCTCAGCTGGAGGCGTGTGTCCATTTCTGGCACCTTAGCCTGGCTTTGGAATGTGAGGAGTGTTACAGACATGGAGGACGGGCTACAGGATGGAAAGTTATACCTTCCCTTAATCTTCTCTGCTCAGACGATTTTAAGACTTCCCAAAGCATCACTGATGGAGGCTGCAAATAGTAATACCACGATTTACAGCAGGAATCATAGAAAAGTACAGTGCAGACATTGGCCATTCAGCCCTCAGAGTCTGTGCTAGCTCCCTCGAAGAACAATCCAGTTAGTCCTATGGAGCTGGGTTGGCAAATTTCCCTGTTTTTTAAAAAATAAATATTTTATTAAGGTATTTGAAAATGTTTATAACAGTAACATAAACAATGACATCAACATGGTAAAATAAACACTCTCCCCCCCCCCCCCCCATCATCACGCACCCTCAACCATACAACAACAATCCGCCCCCCACCTCCTCCCTCAGGAATTCTGCATCTGTTGACATTTTTATTTTCCCTGAGAAAGTTGACGAACGGCTGCCATCTCCGGGTGAACTCTAACATTGACCCTCTTAAGGCGAACTTTATTTTCTCGAGACTGAGAAACCCAGCCATGTCACTAACCCAGGTCTCTACACTCGGGGGCTTCGAGTCCCTCCACATTAATAAGATCCGTCTCCGGGCTACCAGGGAGGCAAAGGCCAGAACGTCGGCCTCTTTCACCCCCTGAACTCCCGGCTCTTCCGACACTCCAAAGATCACCATCTCCGGACTCGGCACCACCCGTGTTTTTAGTACCGTGGACATTACCTTAGCAAAATCCTGCCAAAACCCTCTCAGCTTCGGGCATGCCCAAAACATGTGGACATGAATTGCTGGACTTCCCGTGCACCTCACACACCTATCCTCTACCCCAAAACACTTGGTCATCTGGGCCACCATCATGTGTGCTCGGTGGACAACCTTGAATTGTATCTGGCTGAGCCTGGCACATGATGAGGATGTATTAACCCTACTTAGGGCATCCGCCCATAACCCCGCCTCTATCTTTCCACCTAGCTCGACTTCCCACTTGCCCTTAAGCTCCTCCACCGGAGTTTCATCCGCCTCCGAAAGTTCCTGGTAAATATCCGATATCTTCCCCTCTCCCACCCAGGTACTGGAGACTACTCTATCCTGTATCCCCCGTGGCGGCAGCAGCGGAAAGGCCGGCACCTGCTTTCTCAGGCAGTCTCGCACCTGCAAATACCTAAAACCATTTCCTGCTGGCAATTTAAATTTATCCTCCAAAGCTTTCAAGCTGGGAAAGCTCCCGTCTATAAATAGATCCCCCATCCTTCCAATTTTTGCCCTCTGCCAACTCCGGAACCCACCATCCAGCCTACCCGGTACAAACCTGTGGTTATCATAAATCGGAGACCAAATCGATGCTCCTGTTCAGACCATCAATTCACAAGACACGTGATTGGAAGTGAACAGTGGTTTTAATAATCTTACAACTGAGCCTGCCTGCGACGAGATGAACTGGCAGCAGGCTCACGACTGCAGATCTTTATACTGCCGGTTAGTGGGAGGAGCCATGGGTGGAGCCATGGGTGGAGCCCAGTACAAACTCCTCATTTCCCCCTATGGGCAGCACCGCGCAACTGCTCGTATACCGAGCTTACAAAGACACAACACATATAATATAACACAGTGTGAATTACTAGGATTATGATTCACCACATTCACCCCCTGTAAAAAAAAAAAAAATCAAGTCCGGTGGGGGTGAGGGGTCTACAAATTGAGCCGGTCCGGCGGTCGAGTCGTCCTTTGGGATCGGCGAAGCGCCGGGGTTGCAGCCTCTTCGGGTGGCTGGGTGGTGGCGGCCGGTGAGGGTACGATGGCGAACTCCGGGGATGATTCGGTCCGAGCTTCGTAGCCGACTGGTTCGACTGGCAACGGGGAGCGCCGGAAACCCATAGGTGCGGGGGTGCGGAGCACGAGCAGTGAACCTGTAGGCGTGGGGGCGCAGGTCATGGGGGGTTGGGTGTGGTGTAGTGTGAGAGGTACCTCAGCAGTAGTAGTGTTGGAGTTGGATCCTGCAGGCGCCAGGTCCCAGAGGGAAACAGTGTCCTGTCGGCCGTCAGGGTATTCGATGAAAGCATATTGGGGGTTCGAGTGGAGTAGGAGCACTCTCTCAACGAGTGGGTCAGTTTTGTGGGTCCGGACATGCTTCCGGAGGAGAACCGGGCCGGGTATCTTCAACCATGCTGGGAGCGAACCCCCCGTGATAGTGCCCTTAGAAAAAACAAATAGCCGCTCGTGAGGGGTCTGGTTGGTGGCTGTGCACAGGAGGGACCTCATAGCGTGGAGCGCATCGGGGAGGACCTCCTGCCAGTGGGAGGTTGGGAGCTTCCTGGACCGGAGGGTCAGGAGGACAGTGTTCCAGACCGTCGTGTTCTCCCTCTCCACCTGCCCGTTCCCCCTGGGGTTATAGCTGGTAGTCCTGCTCGAGGCAATGCCCTTGTCGAGCAGGTACTGACGCAGCTCGTCGCTCATGAAGGACGAACCCCTGTCGCTATGTACGTAGCTGGGGAAACCAAACAGGGTGAAGACACTGTGCAGGGCTCTGATGACTGTGTGGGAGGTCATATTGGGGCACGGGCACGGGATGGCAAAGGGGAAGCGGGTCAACTCGTCGATGACGTTTAGGAAGTACACATTCCGATTGGTCGAGGGGAGTGGCCCTTTGAAATCGGTGCTCAGGCGTTCAAAGGGCCGGGAAGCCAAGTGGGCCTTGTCTGGTTTGCACTCCGCGCAGATCGGGCAATTCCTGGTGATGGCTTTTACCTCCTCGGTGGAGAAAGGCAGATTTCGGGCTTTGACGTAGTGGGCGAGCCGGGTGACCCCCGGGTGGCAGAGTTCGTTGTGGATAGCTTTCAGGCGGTCGTCTTGCACGCTGGTGCATGTACCGCGGGACAGGGCATCTGGGGGCTCGTTGAGCTTCCCCAGTCGATACATAATATCGTACTTGTAGGTGGAGAGTTCGATCCTCCACCGCAGGATTTTATCGTTTTTAATTTTGCCCCTTTGCGAGTTGTCGAACATGAAGGCAACCGATCTTTGGTCGGTGATGAGGGTGAACCTTCTACCTGCGAGGTAGTGCCTCCAGTGACGCATAGCTTCCACGATGGCTTGTGCTTCCTTTTCGACTGAGGAGTGTTGGAGTTCCGAAGCGGAGAGGGTACGGGAGAAAAAGGCGACTGGTCTCCCTGCCTGATTCAGAGTGGCGGCGAGAGCGACCTCTGAGGCGTCGCTCTCCACCTGAAAGGGGACGGATTCATCCACCGCCCGCATGGCCGCTTTGGCGATGTCCTCCTTGATGCAGGTGAAGGCCTGGCGGGCCTCATCTGACAGAGGAAAGAGTGTGGCCTTAAAGAGTGGGCGGGCTTTGTCCACATACTGAGGGACCCACTGGGCATAATATGAGAAAAACCCCAGGCACCTCTTGAGGGCCCTGGGACAATGAGGGAGAGGGAGTTGTAAGGGGGGGTGCATACGGTCCGGGTCTGGGCCCAGGACTCCGTTTTCCACGACATAGCCAAGGATGGCTAGTCTGGTCGTGCGGAAAACGCATTTCTCCGTGTTATTCGTGAGGTTGAGTTTCTGGGCAGTCTGGAGAAATCGATGGAGGTTAGCGTCATGGTCCTGCTGATCGTGGCCGCAGATGGTGACGTTGTCCAAGTACGGAAACGTGGCCCGCAGCCCGTACTGGTCCACCATTCGGTCCATTGCTCATTAGAACACCGAGACCCCATTTGTGACGCCAAAGGGAACCCGGAGGAAGTGGAAGAAGCGGCCGTCGGCCTCGAATGCCGTGTAGTGGCAGTCCTGCGGGCGGATTGGGAGCTGGTGGTATGCAGACTTCAGATCCACCGTGGAAAAGATGCGATAATGGGCAATCTGATTTACCATGTCTGCAATCCTGGGGAGGGGGTACGCATCGAGGAGCGTGAACCGATTAATGGTCTGGCTATAGTCCACTACCATTCGGAATTTTTCACCGGTCTTGACCACTACCTGAGCTCTCCAGGGGCTGTTACTGGCTCTTTACTCTATGATCCCCTCACGTAGAAGCCTATGGACCTCGGTTCTGATAAACACCCTGTCCTGCAGGCTATACCGCCTGCTGTGAGTGGTTATGGGTTTGCAGTCCGGAGTGAGATTGGCAAAGAATGGAGGGGGGTCGATTTTTAGCGTCGCTAGACTGCAGATAGTGAGTGGGGGCAGGGGCCCGCTGAGGGGGAGGCTTTTGAGGTTGCACTGGAAGTTGAGTCCCAGTAAGAGTGGGCCGCAGAGTTCGTGGAGTCCGTATAGCTGGAAGTTAGAGTAGCTAATGCCCTGGATCGTTAGGGTCGGTGAACTGAGTGTGAGCCCGAAGCGAGGGAGATAGTTTGCCGTGCAGGGAAAATAGGGAGCGAACAGCGTCTTACCAGATCTGGGTGTACGAAGCTCTCGGTGCTCCCGGAGTCGAAGAGGCACGGTGTACTGTATCCGGTGATTTTAACGGTCATCATCGAGTTGCGGAGGTGTTTCGGACATGACTGGTCCAACGTGACCGCGCTGAGTTGCGGGTAGTCGGCGGCTCGATCAGCTGTGCTGGAGTGGCCCAGTGATGACTGCCCTCTGAGTTCGTAGTCGTCGATGTGAGTTTCAGAGTTTGAAGAGGATGGATCCCAAGATGGCTGCCCCCGTGGATCGCACGTGGCGGGCGGCGATGAAGATGGCGGTCGCCTTGAGTCGCACGTGTCCGGCTGCGTGGAGGAGGGTTGCCAAGATGGCGACCCCCATGAGTCTCACGTGTCTGGTGGGGGCGGAGTCGGCATACAGGCCACAGCATTTTGGGCCCTGCGGGCTTGCGAGTTTTGGAAGCGAGTGCTCTGGGCTGCGGGAGAGTTTGGAGAGGGGGATTTCTTCGCCAGGCAGACCCGAGCAGAGTGTCCTTTGCGACCGCAGCTGCTGCAGGTCGCATTGCGGGCCGGGCAGTGCTGCCGTGGGTGGTGGGGCTGCCCACAGAAATGGCACACTGGGGCTGCATAGTGGGTGGGTGGCCGCGCGGTGCAGGCCTGGGGCAGTCGCTGGTCGGGGGCCCAGGATGGGGTCGCTTGATCCGCGGGGACGAGGTGAGGCTGCGGAACGAGACTTCCATGGTAGTAGCCAATTCTACAGTGTCCTCCAAGTTCTGGGCCCCTTTTTCGAGCAACTGCTGACGCACATAGTTTGACCTGAGCCCTGCCACGTACACATCTCGGGCAGCGAGCTCCATATGCTGGTCGGCTGATACAGCTTGATAATTGCAGTCCCGAGCTAAGGCTTTTAAAACGCGCAGGAATTCATCCAACGACTCCGCGGGGCACTGGCGGCGGGTCGTAAAAATGTGGCGTTCGTAGACCTCGTTGATGGGCCTCACGTACATTCGATCTAGCATGGCTAGGGCCTCCATATATGAGGTAGTACTGTTAAGTTGAGTAGAGATACGGTGGCTCACCCTTGCGTGCAGTAGGCTGAGTTTCTGCTCCTCTGTAGTTCTGGAGTGCTTGATTCAGCCAGGTAGGCCTTGAAACATCTGAGCCAGTGTAGAAAGATTTCTTTCGCCTCTGCATCCTGCGGGTCGAGTTCTAGTCGGTCAGGTTTGAGGGCTGATTCCATAGTCGTTTTCTTCAAGTTTCCTAAGACTATTAAATTGATGAGACCATCAATTCACAAGGCACGTGATTGGAAGTGAACAGTGGTTTTAATAGTCTTACAACTGAGCCTGCCTGCGACGAGATGAACTGGCAGCAGGTTCACAACTGCAGATCTTTATACTTCTGGTTAGTGGGAGGAGCCATGGGCGGAGCCAAGGGTGGAGCCCAGTACAAACTCTCATCTCCCCCTATGGGCAGAGCCGTGCAACTGCTCGTATACCGAGCTTACAAAGACACAACACATTTAATATAACACAGTGTGAATTACTAGGATTATGATTCACCACAGCTCCCTCCACTCTTGTATCTCCTCCATTACCCCTAGATCCTCAGAGCCGCCACTACCACTGGACTTGTGGAGTATCGGGCCGGTGAGAGCAGCAGAGGTGTCATTAGCAATGTTCCCAGACTGGTGTCTTTACATGACGCCGCCTCCATCCTCTCCCATGCCGACCACTACCCACTTCTTAATCATGGCTATATTAGCCGCCCAGTAGTAATTGCAGAAGTTCGGCAGCGCTAACCCCCCCTCCCTCCGACTGGGCTCCAGCAACACTTTCTTCACTCACGGGGTTTTACCCACCCACACAAAGCCCAAAATAATCTTACTCACCCGCTTGAAAAAGGCCTTTGGGATGAAGTTGGGGAGGCACTGAAAGACCATCAGAAATCGGGGAAGACCGCCATTTTCACTCTCTGTACCCTCCCGCCAGTGATAGCGGGAGCATGTCCCATCTCTTAAAGTCCCTTTCCATATGTTCTACCAACCGGGATAGGTTTAACTTGTGCAGTGCCTCCCATTCCCAGGCCACCTGGATTCCCAGATATCGAAAGCTCTTCCCTACAATTCAAAGCAGCAGCTCTCCCAGTCTCTTCTCCTGTCCTCTTGCCTGGATCGCAAACATCTCGCTTTTCCCCGTGTTCAATTTATAGCCTGAAAAAATTGCCAAATTCCCCCAGGATTCGCATTACTCCCCATCCCCTCCAATGGGTCTGAAATGTACAAGAGTAGGTCATCTGCATAGAGCGAGACCCGGTGCTCCAACCCCCCTCCCCGAACCAGCCCTTTCCAGTTCCGAGAGGCTCTCAACGCCATGGCCAATGGCTCTATGGCCAGAGCAAACAGTAACAGGAAGAGGGGGCACCCTTGCCTTGTCCCTCGGTGTAGTTCAAAATACCCCGACCTCAGCCAGTTCATACGCACACTCGCTACTGGTGCCTGATAAAGCAACCCAACCCAGTGTTGTGCGTTTTGTCTCTGCTACTTGGTCTTTTCTGTGGCTCTGTTCCAATTAGGGCACTGAGTGAATTTGCCTTCTTTCTATATTGTCTGTGTCCGAATGCTTCAAGCAGTGTTCTTCAAAGTCGGGGGCGCGACCCGTGGGTGGGTGTCGGGAGGGTCGCGGAGCCATTGTCCGCGGCGCTTCCGATCGCGCAAATCCCCGCCCAGCAGCCGGCTTTTCATAACGCTGGCTGCAAGCGGCCGGGAACATGTAAAAAAACAATTTGGCCGCATTGCGCATACGCGCGATGATCGGTGCGCATGCACATTCCGCGAACATGTCAAAAAAATTTGGCTGCATTGCGCATTGCGCAAGATGATCGATGCGCATGCGCAAATCGGGCACGCATGCGCAGTGCGGCCGCTATTTTTTTTAAGCAGTTGCAGCTTTTTGTTTTACAAGTTCTGTAGTGATTTTTATTCATTTATTCATTTATTTTATTCATTTAATTTTCATTTTTTTCATTTATTTTATTCATTTTATTTTTTTACAAGTTCGGGGAGGGTTTTATTCATTTTTTTCATTTATTTTACTCATTTTATTTTTTTTTACAATTTCGGGGAGTGGGGTGTTTATTTGATAAGATTTTACAGGAAAAAAAATTCAGAACTTTGGACAGATGGAGACTCCATACTTCCGACACCGGAAGGCTTCACCTTCATCCAGCAGGTTCCATTGGAGGAGCATGTACGAGGGCCAAAGGGACCCAAAACCATTTCCTCTATTTTTGTCAGCAGCAAACAAGGTAAGAGAAAATGGTGGGTCGTGCAGGTCGGCTGGCGTGGGTCCCAAAGGTTGGCCGGTTGGTAAAAATGGGTCCCCGAAAACAAATTTTGAAGAACACTGGCTTAGAGTCGCCAGGTACCGAATGATACCACCACAAGTTTCAACCGGCTATCGATCAAAGAGCCAACACCAATTAGTTCAAGGTCAAGGATACTTTATTTACAGACAATCAATCATGCAACATAAACACTGCTAGTTAACTACACCTATTACTGAGACAACCTGTACTTAACTTCGGGCACCCGGTTTAGGTCAGGAAACAGTGGCCGCTGTTCAATTCTGGATCTCTCGGGTTCGAAGGGGTAACTGCTGCTCAGCTGGGCTCGTCCTTCTGGTAGTGGGCGTTGAACTCCAACTCGCTTCTGGTGCTGCTGCAGTTGGCGATGGCCGTGACCGGAGTACCAAGGCCAAAAGAGAGCAAGCATATGGCGAACTCTTCCTTTATACTCGGGGGAGGGGGGGGGGGGGGGGTTGCGCTCGTTTGGGCGGCCCTTCAATTTGGGCCTTGCTAATTGGGTGATCCCTGATCACTCTGTTCGATTCTTTAACCAATAAGTGGGCGGGGATCTGGATGGCTGGTCGTGTCCCAAGCGGTTATTGACCCCCCGTTGTTTGCGTTTCCCTTGGACAGGGAGTGGCGCTGAAATGTCTGGGACTGTCCCGGTTGCCGGAGTACCCGTCCTTTGTGTTGGGGGAGATGGGCCATCACCTGCTAATCGGCCTTATTAACATGCTAATGGGATGGGGTTTCGATGCTGTCTGGACCTTGCTGACAAATATGCATTTCAGGCTCTGAGCCTGTCTGACTCTTGGCTTGTCCATTTTACCCATCAGTCTTTGCGAGTTGCTCTGTACTTAGTTGGAAGTGATGGCTGCACCAGTCAATAAAGCCCTCACCAAACCCAAACCTTCCCAGCGCCTCCCACAGGTAATTCCACTCCACCCGATTAAAAGCCTTCTCCGCATCCATCGCTACCACCACCTCCACCTCCTCTCCTTCTGAGGGCATCATAATAACATTTAGAAGCCTTTGAACATTGGCCGTGTGTTGCCTGCCCTTTACAAATCCCATCTGGTTTTCCCCTATCAGCCCTGGGACACAGTCCTCTATCCTAGTGGCCAGTATCTTAGCCAGCAGTTTGGCATTCCCACATTCAGTAGAGAAATCGGCCTGTATGACCCTCATTGCTCCGGATCCTTCTCCCGTTTCAGGATCAATGAAATCGAGGCCTGTGACATTGTTGGGGGGAGGACTCCCTTCTCTCTTGCTTCAGTAAATGTCCTCACCAGCAATGGGCTCAATATCTTTGAAAACGTCTTATAGAATTTCACCGGGTAGCCGTCCGGCCCCGGGGCCTTGCCCGACTGCATGCCCTGCAGCCCCTTAATTATTTCCTCAATTTCAATTGGGGCTCCCAGCCCCTCCATCAGATCCTCATCCACCCTCGGGAACCTCAACTGATCTAGAAACTGCCTCATCCCCTCCACCCCCAGCCGACTCATATAATTTACTGTAAAAGTCCTTAAACAGCTCGTTCACCCCCGCTGGGTCTAGGACAGTATTACCTTAAACACCTCGTTCATCCCCGCTGGGTCAGGACAGTATTGCCATCTCTACTCTTTACTCTCCCTATCTCCCTGGCCGCCTCCCTTTTCCGGTGCTGGTACGGCAACATTCTGCTTGCCTTTTCCTCGTACTCATAAATCGCCCCCCTAGCCGTCCTCAACTGTTCCACCACTTTCCCTGTGGTCAACAGCCCAAACTCCGCCTGTAGCCTCCGCCGCTCCCTCAGTAGCCCCGCGTTCGGGGCCTCCGAGTATCTCCTGTCCACCTGGGGTATCTCCTCCACTAATCCATCCCTCTCAGCCCGTTCAGCCTTTTCTCTGTGGGCCCATATCGAGATTAATTCCCCTCTGACCACTGCCTTCAAAGCTTCCCAGACCGTCGCTGCGGAAACCTTCCTCGTATCATTTGTTTCCAGGTAGTTCTGGATGGACTTGTTAACCCACCCACAGATCACTTCGTCCGTGAGCAACCCCACATCCAGTCTCCACAGCGGGCGTTGCCCTCTCTCCACACTAACCCGTAGATCCACCCAATGTGGGGCATGATCCGATACTGCGATTGCCGAGTACTCAGTATCCACCACCTCAGAACAAAATAGTCGATCCGAGAGTATACCTTGTGGACATGTGAGAAAAAGGAAAACTCCGTCCTCGGCTGTCCAAACCTCCATGGGTCTAGTCCCCCCATCTGTTCCATAAACCCCTGCAATTCCTTTGCCGCAGCCGGCTTCCTCCCTGTCCTGGATTTTGACCGGTCCAATTCCGGATCAATGACTGTGTTGAAGGCCTCTCCCATGATCAGGTTGTGTGACTCTAATTCTGGGATCTTACCTAACACCCACCTCATAAATTCCACGCCGTCCCAATTCGGAGCATATATGTTCATGCGTACCACCTGCACCCCCTCCAGCTTCCCACTCACCATTATGTACCTACCCCCCTTGTCTGACATGATTCTCCCTGCCTCGAATGCCAGTCGTTTGTTGATCAAGATCGCTACCCTCTTGTTCTTTGAGTCCAGTCCTGAGTGGAACACTTGGCTAACCCCCCCCCCCCCCCACCTTCCTCAATCTCGTCTGGTCTGTAACCTTTAGGTGTGTCTCTTGTAGCATTGCCACGTCTGCCTTCAGTTCCCTCAAATGCACGAACACGCGAGCCCTCTTGACCGGCTCATTCAGTCCTCTCACGTGATCAGCCTGAACGGGGGCTCCCCCCCCCCCCCCCCCCCCCCCCCCCCCGCCTGCCGACTAGCCATCACCCTTTTTAGGTCAGCCTCGAGCTCGCGCCCTCCTCCTCCTTAAGCCCCCCCTCGGAGAGTCGCCATTCCCGCCCTCCCATTTGTCCTCTAGTAACAGGTCCTCCCCTGTCAGCAAAGCAGCCCCCCCCCCCCCCAACCCCCACTCCCCCCAGCAACAACACTAGAAACCCAATCCCCCAAGTCAAGCTCCTGCTTAACACCTGCTCACTCCCCACTGTGCTTCGGAGAGTCAGCTGACCCATGCTAACTCGATAGCTCCCGCCCCTGGCACCAAGCAGTCTGTCTCCCTATTGTACTCTCCTCTCTTCCCCCTCCCACATGAATAAATATTTTAAAGGCATCACATTCCCCAGTAAATAATCAACTGAAAAAACAGTGAAGAAACAGTCACTTTAGAAAAATAGTCACCCAAAAAGCAGAACCAAATTCAAAGCCCATCCCCCCCCAACAAGGTCCTGCAAGACACCGCAACCTTTAACCATCCACACAGTCCGTTATTTCACAAAGCTACTTAAATTTATACAATCCAGCACCACAAATCGCCGCCACAGCACTTCTCCAAGGCTTAAGTGTCTTTTAATTCGCCTCCAGCTTAATTTCTTTAATAAAGGTCCGAACTTCATCTGGCGTTTCAAAGTAGAAGTCCCGTTCTTCATGTGTGACCCACAGACGGGCTGGGTACAACATCCCAAACTTCACCCCCTTCTTAAAGAGGGTCGTTTTTGCCCGATTGAACCCAGCTCGCCTCTTGGCCAAATCCGCTCCCAGGTCCTGATAGATGCGCAACTCTCAATTCTCCCACTTGTTGCTCCGTTCTTTCTTGGCCCACCGCAGAACGTGTTCCTTGTCCAGGAAACGGTGAAAGCGTACCACCATGGCCCTCGGCGGCTCGCTCGCTCGGGGCTTCCTCGCGAGGGCTCTGTGCGCTCTGTCCAATTCCAGGGGGTGAGGGAACGCCCCTGCCCCCATCAACTTCTCCAACATGTCCGTCCCATAGGCCCTCGCATCCGATCCCTTCACTGCCTTCAGGGAGGCCAGCAATTCTGAGATTCTGCCTCCTGGACCTGTTCTCCAGGTCCTCCAGCTTCTTCTGCATTCTTTTCTGGACGGTCGTTCATCATCCCACCTTGCTTTCCAGCACTGTTATATACTCCTCGTGCCCGGACAACTTTTGTTCCACCTCCTGGATCGCTCTCCGTGGGTTTCCTGATTCTGAACCACTTGATCAATCGAAGCCTTAAATCGGGTCCAGCGTGTCCTTCTTCAGCTTGGCGAAGCAATCCTCGGAAAACCTTACCAGCTGCTCCGTCGACCACTGTGCCGTCTCCCCGTGGCCCTTGCCCCCCACCGTGCTGTCCTGTGATACCAGCTCTGCTTACGTTTCCATTATAGGACTTTGTCGTCTCACCCAGCCACCTCTGGTCCAATTCTCCATACACCGGAGGGGGATTTCTCCTTACTGTCTCAGTCTTCACCGATTTATCCCATAAAACCCGGGGAAAAAAAACAAGGGAAAAGGTCCAAAAGTCCGTCACAGGCGGGAGCTATCAAATATGCGACCCTGTCCTCCACAGCCGCCACCAGAAGTCGGTAAATTTCCCTGTTAATTACACCCGGAAAAGACCTTTCTGTAAGTGGCCGTTACTGCAATTCTCAATGACTGACCCCTGATCCTGTTACTGTGACCCCTTGGTTTAGATTTGCTGATCAACGGAACAATCTCTGTGTCTACCCTATCCAGCCCCTTCAGAATTTTGCAGGTTTTCAATGAGATCACCTCTCAATCTTCTACACTCCGGAAAATATAAGCCCAATATCCTGAGCCTTTCATCATAGGCCAACCCCCTCATCTCAGGGACCAATCTAGTGAACGTTTGCTGTACCGCCTCCAATGCAGGTATATCCTTTCTAAGGAGCCTGACCAACATGGCAGATGATTTGAGGGCACACATTAAAACATGGGGGTATTATGTCATTGCTGTCACTGAGACCTTGTTGAGAGAGGAACGGGATTGGCAGCTCATTATTCCAGGATGCAGGATCTGGAGCCAGGATGGGGAATGAGGTAAAAGAGGAAGGGGTGTCGCAATTTGATCAGGGAATCAATTACAGTGGTAAGGAGGGATGACATCTTAGAAGGCTCTTCAACTGAAGCCATATGGGTCGTGTAAAAGTAATAGGGTAGTGACAATTCAAATTCCCCAATATTAGTTGGGGGAGTCGTAGCGTGGAATGTTTAGAGGGAGCGGAATTCTTAAAATGCCTCCAGGAGAACTTTTTAAGTCCGTACGTAGAAGGACCTGCAAAGGAGGGGTGGTCCTGGACTTAATTTTCAGGAACGAGGCCAGGCAAGTGGTGGAAGTACCAGTGGGGAGCATTTTGCCGACAGTGATCATAACTCAGATTCAAAATTGTTATGGAAAATGGATGGGCCGGAGATCGAAGTTCTAAACTGAGGGAAGGCCAATTTTAATAAGATCAGATATGATTTGGCCAGAGTGGACTGGTTGCAGACAGTGTGAGGTAATTCTGAGAAAGAACAGTGGGACGTATTCTAGAAGAAAATAGGGAGAGTACAGGGCCAACATGTACCAATAAAGAGAAAGTGTGGGACCAACAAATCCAGGGAACCCTGGATGGCGAGGGAAATATGGCACTGGATAAGGAGAAAACGCACTGGGCAGCAGAAGCCCTGGAGGCCTGGAATGTGCAAGAGGGAACTTAAAAAGGAAATTAGGAGAGCAAAAAGAGAACTTGAAAGGATACGGACAGGTAAAATAAAGGAAAAATCTAAGTTGTTCTACAAGTACATTGAGGGTAAAAGGATAACTAGGGAAAGAGTAAGGCCCATTAAGGACCACAATAGTAATTTGTGCCTGGAGCCGGAGGTGGGGTCTCAATTCAGACTCAATGGGCCGAAGGGCCTTTTCTGCACTGTATTTTTCTATTTTCTGTGATGTAGGTACGGTTCTAAATGAATACTTTGTGTCAGGGTTCGCCCGTGAGAGGGACGGTGAGGGTACAGAAATCGGGGAGAAGGACTGTAATAAAATTAAAGAGATTAACATGGACAGAGAGGAGGTTCTGAGTGGTCTGGCAGGCTGTAAAGGTAGATTAATTTCCAGGACCAGATGAAATGTATCCCAGACTGTTGAGTGAGGCAAGAGAGGAAATAGCAGGTGTGCTGGCAATGATTTTCAATTCCTCTCTGGCCACAGGAGAGGCGCCGGAGGACTGGAGGATAGTCAATGTAGTACCATTATTCAACAAGAGAGGAAGGGATAAACGACAGGCCAGTCAGTCTAACCTCAATGGTGGGGAACTATTATGGGTTGAGAGTCAGAATTGATCTGCATTTGGAGATGCAGGGATTAATCGAGAACAGTCAGCATGGTTTTGTTAAGTGGAGGTCATGTCCGGTGTAGTGTGTAGTTGAGGAAAATGTAAATACCTAGACACCAGAATCGGGTGAAGCATACAAGAGTGCAGTATTAACCAGGTCAGTCCATAAGAGGGTCATTTAGGAGTATGGTAACAGCCGGGAAGAATCTGTTCTTGTGTGTTCTCAGACTTCTGTATCTCCTGCCCGATGGAAGAAGTTGGAAGAGTGAGTAAGGCGGGTGGGAGGGATCCTTGATTATGCTGCCTGCTTTCCCCAGGCAGCGGGAGGTGTAGATGGAGTCGATGGATGGGAGGCAGGTTCGTGTGATGGACTGGGCGATGTTTCTTGTGGTCCTGGGCCGAGCAGTTGCCATACCAGGCCGTGATGCAGCCCGATAGGATGCTTTCTATGGTGCATCTGTAAAAGTTGGTAAGGGTTAATGTGGACATGCCAAATTTCCTTAGTTTCCTGAGGAAGTATAGGCGCTGTTGTGCTTTCTTGGTGGTAACGTCGACCTGGGTGGACCAGGACAGATTTTTGGTGATGTGCACCCCTAGGAATTTGAAGCTGCTCACCATCTCCACCTCGGCCCCGTTGATGCTGACAGGGGTGTGTACAGTACTTTGCTTCCTGAAGTCAATGACCAGCTCTTTAGTTTTGCTGCCATTGAGGGAGAGATTGTTTTTGTTACACCACTCCACTAGGCTCTCTATCTCTCTCCTGTATTCAGACTCGTCGTTATTCGAGATCTGGCCCACTGTGGTCATGTCGTCAGCAAACTTGTAGATGGAGCTGAAACCAAATTTTGCCATGCAGTTGTATGTGTACAGGATGTGATAGCACTGGAAAGGGTGCAGAGGAGATTTTAGTTATGAAGGGAGATTGGATAGACTGGGGTTGTTTTCCTTGGAGCAGAGATGAGAAGGGACATCGAGATGTATAAAATTATGAGGGGAATAGATAGAAAGATATTTTTCTACTTGTGGAGGAACCAATGATCAGGTAAGGGGCAGGAGGTTTCGAGGGGATGTGAGGGAAACCTTTTTTGCCCAGAGGGTGATGGGAGTCTGGAACTCGCTACCTGATAGAGGCAGAGACCCTCCTAACATTGAAGACGTATTTAGGTGTGCACTTGCGATCCCAGTGCATACAAGGCTATGGGCCTCGTGCTGGAAAATCGGATTCAAAGTTAGGTGGTTATTTTTGACTGGTGCAGATGCGATGGGCTGAAGGGCCTTTCCTGTGCTATATGATTCTTTGGGCGCGATTCCCTTGCTGCGTTGCGCTTAAGCGAGAGCACAGCGTGGCTGGAGAATCCTGGAGAGGGCTCCAGCGGACCTCCCAACAACCTCTGTGCCTCGCTGGATTCACCCAAATCCCGCGAGACGTCGGAGTCGGAACTCTGCCCCAAATGGGCGGGACTGGATGACGCTCGCAGAAGGAGTTTGGAAACCTACCTCCGACCGACCTGCCCGGGATTCACCGGCATCCGTCGATTCTCCAGCCTTATTACAATTCCAAGGGCGGGATTCTCCAACCAGAGAAAGCCGCCTGAGGTCAGTGGATTTTTCCGTTGTCGGCGTCTCGCCCGTGGCGTTGGTGCAGTGGGAGGGGCGGGAGAATCCAGCCCTAAGTGTGGGCCAAACCGGTGAGAAACTCCCCAGGGCCCAAAAAAGTGACTGTCATTGAATCGCGATGGGGAACCCACTGGCAGAGCCAGTGGGAAACTCTGAAAAACCCACCATAAATCAACTGAGATATGTTTGGGGAGAATTGCGCCCAATGACTCAGCTGTTTGGAGCACACAGTGCTCCAGATGTGATTGCACCAAAACTCTGCACAACTAGGGCAAGACTTCTTTGTTCTCCAATCCCTGTGCAATAATGGCCAACATGCCATTTGCCTTCCTAATTGCTTGCTGCACCTGTATGCTAACAGTCTGCGTTCCTGTACCAGCACATCCAAATCTCTTTGAACATCAACAATTATTTACAAGCTACACAGCTTTTACAAAATATTCTGCTTGATCATTCTTACAACCAAGGTGAATCACTTCATACTTCTTACATTATACCCCCATCATTGACTTCTGCACAAAATCAGTGAAAATGTAATGGGCAGTGTTGATGTCAGTCAGTTGTGATTAACACGGGTGTTGCAGTTACTCCTGTGAAAAGTTTGAGTTCAGGCCCGAGTGCACCTGGCATTGAAGCAGATTTGATGGATCTCGTGGTGTAGGTCCCCAGGCTAGAGTAAGGATATTGCCATTCCTGACTGCGGAGCGTGCATGTGTGGAATCGTTGTTCACTCCTTCGCCCCAGCAGCCTTTCCCAATCCTCCTCCCTTCTGGGTGGAGCCGAGGTACTGGAAAAGGATTAAACTGTTATCTGAAAGGAAAGGATATGAAGGATTATGGGGCGAAGACAGGAGAATGGCACTAGTTCACTTGGAGAGCCAGTGCCAACACGATGGGCTGAATGGCCTCCTATGCAGTAACGTTCTATTGTTTACAGCAACTCTTCCCCTCCCTGGCTGACTGAGGGACAGCATTTTGTTTTGCTGGTATCTTGGTTCAGAACCTATGCAGCAAGTCGGTTTCTCATTGCTTCCTACAAGATACAGAGATGGGATGTACTGACTGGGCTGAAATGAGTGTGGTCACAGTTGCTGTTCTGTGCGCTCGCTGAGCTGTGAGTGAAGCTGCTCCTCGGCTTTGCTTTTGGCTCTTGTCTCACTAAGTGAATCAGACTGTCTGCAGAGACATTGGAGAATGGCGGAAGTGACAGAGGCCCTGATACCCAGGTCACTGTCGTTGTTCTACGGGGTTACCCTCTGGTACAGCTCGGTCTGGGGAAATGTGGGACAATTCTCACACTCGGACCCATGAAGGAGTAACTGACAGCACAGAATCATTAAAGCCCAAATTTAACCTCCCTCTCGTCTCTCCCCGCCTCAGATTACAGAGAACCATATAGAACAGCTGGAGGCCATTCAGCCCATTGTCCTTGTACCAACTCTTTTTGAATCCAGTTAGTCCCCATTGTCCGTGTGGGCGTCTCCTTTTCACATAATTATCTAGTTCCCATCTCTAAGTTATTAGTCCATCCGCTTCCACTGTGCTTTCAGACAGTGCATTCCACATTTTAACAACGCACTGTGTGTTTTAAAACACAAACTCTCCTCCTCCCCCCCCACTCCTGGTTATTTTCCCCATTCCTTAAATCTCCGTCCCCTAGTTACTGACTCTCTGGTCAGTGGAAACGGTTTCTCGTTCTTTAGTCTTCTCAAAACCCCTCTGTATTTAGAATTGCTGTTTCAAATCTCCCGTGAGGGTAACTGGGAATGGGCAGCAAATTTCAAGAGGTGGGTGCCGGCAACACCCACCTCTTGAAAATAAATTTATGGAAAATGTGCCAATTTCAAAAGTTTGGACTGAGATGGGTGTCTTTTCCCACAGAATGAGAAAGCTGTGGGGTGACTAATAAAGATTCTGCAGCTTACCGAAATCGCAAATATGTTATGGTGCAGAAGGAGGCCATTCAGCCCATCCTGACTTCAATGACTCTCCAAAAAAAAGCATTGGGACTTGCTTCCGTTCCCCGGCCTTTTCACTGTAATCCTGCACAATGTTTCTATTTAAATAATCATCCAATGCCCTCTTGAATACCTCAGCTGAACCTTCCTCCACCACACTGCCAGGCAGTACATTCCAGAACCAAACCACTCAGCGTGAAAACGTTTTCTCTCCTGTCATATTTGCATCTTTTGCAAATTACTTTCAATCTGTGCCCTCTTGTTCTTGATCCTTTTACAAGTGGTACAACTTCTCCCTATCCACTCTGTTCAACCTCCTCTTCGCCGCCTTCTCTCCAACAGTCCCAACCTCTCCGATCTATCCTATGCCTTTGGGGGCAGCAGGGTAGCATGGTGGTTAGCATAAATGCTTCACAGCTCCAGGGTCCCAGGTTCGATTCCCGGCTGGGTCACTGTCTGTGTGGAGTCTGCACGTCCTCCCCCTGTGTGCGTGGGTTTCCTCCGGGTGCTCCGGTTTCCTCCCACAGTCCAAAGATGTGCGGGTTAGGTGGATTGGCCATGCTAAATTGCCCGTAGTGTCCTAATAAAAGTAAGGTTAAGGGGGGGGGTTGTTGGGTTACGGGTATAGGGTGGATACGTGGGTTTAAGTAGGGTGATCATGGCTCGGCACAACATTGAGGGCCGAAGGGCCTGTTCTGTGCTGTACTGTTCTATGTTCTATGTTCTAAGTGAAGTTTCTCATCCCTGAAACCGATAATAAACTACCCAAAAAAGTGACTAAGTGTTATGAATACCGGTGGGGATTTCCCAGGCAGAGCCGACTGGAAACTCCCTGAAAAACCCGCCACAAATTAACTTGGAAATCTTTCCGTTGAATCGCGCCCTAAATCCATGGCAAATAAAGTGTTCTTTTAAGAAATTCTTTAAAGTGTATCTTTAAGAAATGAGGCAGCTCATTTTACTGAAGTGGTGTCAGAGGGTGGGGGTAGCTGAGTTGAGCTCACTTCTGCTTTTAGTTTCAGTTTGAGAGAGCAGCTGAAAAGTGCCTGGCTGGTTTGCTGAGAGCTGCATGGATAAAAAGAGCTTGGGTGTGTCTGTGTTTGCAGTGAGCTGGATCTGCTGTGATCTCTGCCAGGAAAGACTATCTCTGAATCATTTGGGTGATTTAAACTCATAATAGTAATGTCTTTAACCTGATGTGTTTCTGTTTAAAAGTGTTAAGTCTTTTGGAGGTTTGAAGGAACATTTTGAGGGATTATTTTGTGTTGTATTATTTTCGGGGTTATCTTGAAGTAAGGGGTGTTAAGGGATCCAATGTTTATTTCAGAAGGTTAAGTTGAATTCATGGAATAAACATTGTTTTGTGTTTAAAAACCCACGTGTCCATAATTATAATACCACACCTGGAGACCAAGCTGTGTGCTTCAAAAGCAACAATACATTAAAGGGAGAGGTTGGTCGAACTCCATGATACATTTTGGGGATCTGAAAACGCTGCTCCCATAACACCTCCGACATTGAATTAACAACACAGAAACATTCGGCTCAACTGCTACGTGTGACAACAGTGGCCACACTTGAAACCTACTTTGGTGGTTGTGAAATACTCCCCTTTAATAATTAAACAGACAGGGCAGCCTAAGTGATGGAAGAATTTCCAGCCAGCAGTAAAAATGCTCCACCGTTTTAACGGTTACAGGGAAAGGAATTTGGGAACTTGCGTTTTATTTTTTGCCGGTTATTTTTCAGGAACCTTTCTGTCGGCCTTCATGGTGCTGTGCGGAGCGGAGACTGACCTGCCGAACCGTCACGTGTGCTGCGTCTTCCTGATCAATGTGGCTGCTGCACTCATTCAGATTCTCACGGCAGTAGTGATGGTGGGCTGGATCATGAGTATATTCTGGGGAATGGACATGGTCATCCTAGCCAGTAAGTGGAAGCTGCCATTCAATAATCTCCTTCCCCCCTCGTCCTGTCCCCACAGTCAATGAGTGTTATTGTGGCGTTTGATTGACCGTGTGAACCGGTGGGTATCAGAGTGACGTAATGTCCTCCCCGCCCTGATCTACTTCAGTGGCAACCAGCGCCAGGAAAGATTTAGATAGGGCACTTGATTCCCATCTCACTTTGCACTATCGCACGGTGAAAATTCAGCCCCCTTTAAATTTGACTTTCAACCCAATCAGCGGCTGGTTTAGCACTGGGCTAAATCGCTGGCTTTGAAAGCAGACCAAGACAGGCCAGCAGCACGGTTCATTTCCCGTACCAGCCTCCCCGGACAGGCGCTGGAATGTGGCGACTAGGGGCTTTTCACAGTAACTTCATTAAAGCCTACTCGTGACAATAAGCGATTTTCATTTTCATTTCGTTTATTTTGATTTTCATTTTCATTTCTTTTTTTCAACCCATGATATCACTTCAGTGTCATGATCTGATGAAAACTCCACCACCAGATCCCTTCATGGCCTCCCCTCTCCCTATCTCTGTCATCTCTTCCACCCCACACCCTCCGGATATCTGCACTCTTCCAATTCTGCCCTTTTGATCATCCCAATTTTAATTGCTGCACCATTGGTGATGATGTCCTAAGCTCTGGGACTTCTTCCCGAAACCCCCTCTGTCGCTACCATCCTTCTTTACAACACTCCCTGGCTTGTCATTATCAAGCCCCCACTCCAAAATCACCCCGGTCAGAAAATGCATCCACCACAGCAGGGCAGCGTGGAGCCTGACTGGTCTGCTTGGGCATGCCCCTGGTGAATAGACCTCCCAGGGGAGTGCAGCGCACAGCGGAGGGAGGGTCTTGATGGGGCACTGCCCTCTGGGGCGAGGCTGGGGGGGGGGGGCGGTGGAGAAGAGGTTGCAGGGGGAGGGTTCCAGGGTGATATCCTTTGTGCTGGGGCAGGAAAATCAGACGGCAGAGATGGTTCATGGGGCCCACCCATTGAATTTATTCCCAAATCTGGGAAAATTTGGCGGGGTAACAAGTGTGTGTCAGTGTGTCAGACACGTAGCAGATTCCTGATCAGCATTCATTTGTTCCGCAAACTATCCAGGGAATGTTACCCTCACTAAATCTCGGAGTGGGATCAAGTGTCACTCACTCCCTGGGTGGGGCTTTACCGCGCCCCCTGCTGGCAGGAATTTCCAGTCCTGCCAAAATTGATGGACCTTTGCCCAGCTCGCTGCATCTTCCAGTGCCGCCCCTTGCTGCGACAGAGCAGTAAACGTTGCTGTGTGAGAAGAACAAATTCCTGATATCAGGAATGTTGGTATCAATCTGAGACACCTAAGCCTACTCTCAGTTTCAGTTTGAAAAGTAATCCCTTTCCTGCGTTGTGTCCAGCACTTCATTGCTCCATTTAAAAAAAATCCAAACTGTAGTGAGCTGTTGGAGGGTGTACAGCGATACGGAGGCCCAGAGCCTGCCGTAGTGAGCTGTGGGAGGGGGCACTGCGATACAGAGGCCCAGAGCCTGCCGTAGTGAGCTGTGGAAAGGGGTACTGCGATACGGAGGCCCAGAGCCTGCCGTAGTGAGCTGTGGGAGGGAGCACTGCGATACGGAGGCCCAGAGCCTGCCGTAGTGAGCTGTGGGAGGGGGCACTGTGATGCGGAGGCCCAGAGCCTGCCGTAGTGAGCTGTGGGAGGGGTCACTGCGATACGGAGGCCCAGAGCCTGCCGTAGTGAGCTGTGGGAGGGGGCACTGTGATACGGAGGCCCAGAGCCTGCCGTAGTGAGCTGTGGGAGGGGGCACTGCGATACGGAGGCCCAGAGCCTGCCGTAGTGAGCTGTGGGAGGGGGCACTGTGATACGGAGGCCCAGAGCCTGCCGTAGTGAGCTGTGGGAGGGGGCACTGCGATACGAAGGCCCAGAGCCTGCCGTAGTGAGCTGTGGGAGGGGGCACTGTGATACGGAGGCCCAGAGCCTGCTGTAGTGAGCTGTGGGAGGGGGCACTGCGATACGGGGGCCCAGAGCCTGCCGTAGTGAGCTGTAGGAGGGGCACTGCGATACGGAGGCCCAGAGCCTGCCGTAGTGAGCTGTGGGCGTGGGTACTGCGATACGGAGGTCCAGAGCCTGCCGTAGTGAGCTGTGGTAGGGGGCACTGCGATACGGAGGCCCAGAGCCTGCCGTAGTGAGCTGTGGGAGGTGATATTGCGATATGGAGGCTCAGAGCCTACCGTAGTGAGCTGTGGGAGGAGGTACTGCGATACGGAGGCCCAGAGCCTGCCGTAGTGAGCTGTGAGAGGGGGCACTGCGATACGGAGGCCCAGAGCCTGCCGTAGTGAGCTGTGGGAGGGAGTACTGCGATACAGAGGCCCAGAGCCTGCTGTAGTGAGCTGTGGGAGGGGGCACTGCGATACGGAGGCCCAGAGCCTGCTGTAGTGAGCTGTGGGAGGGAGTACTGCGATACGGAGGCCCAGAGCCTGCCGTAGTGAGCTGTGGGAGGGGGTACTGCGATACGGAGGCCCAGAGCCTGCTGTAGTGAGCTGTGGGAGGGGGCACTGCGATACGGAGGCCCAGAGCCTGCCGTAGTGAGCTGTGGGAGGGAGTACTGCGATACACAGGCCCAGAGCCTGCCATAGTGAGCTGTGGGAGGTGGCACTGCGATATGGAGGCCCAGAGCCTGCCGTAGTGAGCTGTGGGAGGGGGTGCTGCGATACGGAGGCCCAGAGCCTGCTGTAGTGAGCTGTGGGAGGGGGCACTGCGATACGGAGGCCCAGAGCCTGCCGTAGTGAGCTGTGGGAGGGGGCACTGTGATACGGAGGCCCAGAGCCTGCCGTAGTGAGCTGTGGGAGGGGGCACTGCGATACGAAGGCCCAGAGCCTGCCGTAGTGAGCTGTGGGAGGGGGCACTGTGATACGGAGGCCCAGAGCCTGCTGTAGTGAGCTGTGGGAGGGGGCACTGCGATACGGAGGCCCAGAGCCTGCCGTAGTGAGCTGTAGGAGGGGCACTGCGATACGGAGGCCCAGAGCCTGCCGTAGTGAGCTGTGGGCGTGGGTACTGCGATACGGAGGTCCAGAGCCTGCCGTAGTGAGCTGTGGGAGGGGGCACTGCGATACGGAGGCCCAGAGCCTGCCGTAGTGAGCTGTGGGAGGTGATATTGCGATATGGAGGCTCAGAGCCTACCGTAGTGAGCTGTGGGAGGAGGTACTGCGATACGGAGGCCCAGAGCCTGCCGTATTGAGCTGTGAGAGGGGGCACTGCGATACGGAGGCCCAGAGCCTGCCGTAGTGAGCTGTGGGAGGGAGTACTGCGATACAGAGGCCCAGAGCCTGCTGTAGTGAGCTGTGGGAGGGGGCACTGCGATACGGAGGCCCAGAGCCTGCTGTAGTGAGCTGTGGGAGGGAGTACTGCGATACGGAAACCCAGAGCCTGCCGTAGTGAGCTGTGGGAGGGGGTACTGCGATACGGAGGCTCAGAGCCTGCTGTAGTGAGCTGTGGGAGGGGGCACTGCGATACGGAGGCCCAGAGCCTGCCGTAGTGAGCTGTGGGAGGGAGTACTGCGATACACAGGCCCAGAGCCTGCCATAGTGAGCTGTGGGAGGTGGCACTGCGATATGGAGGCCCAGAGCCTGCCGTAGTGAGCTGTGGGAGGGGGTGCTGCGATACGGAGGCCCAGAGCCTGCTGTAGTGAGCTGTGGGAGGGGGACAACGATACGGAGGCCCAAGCCTGCTGCTGTGAGCTGTGGGAAGGGGAGGTCAAGAAAACAAATTGTTTTAAGCTGGCTGGCAATCACTGGAGGAGCAGGTTTCTTGAAACATTGGATATGTGTGTGGACACTGAATCTGGTTTATGTTCCAACAGATGGGAATGAGTGACGATGGGAGGGGAGGGTGCGGGAAGTTGGCTTCCTTCAATGTATGACTTTTGTTTCAAGACAAATGTGTTTTTTTTTTCCTGCAGGCTACAGAGAGCAGGGGATCCCGCACCATGTGTAGCCCTGTGAACAGCTCCCAGAGGATCAGTTACTCGCCGCGCCCCTCTCCCCTTTTCCACAGGCAACCATTGCTGGGAACCCGATTGGACGTCTGTTCAGCACATCCAGGCTTTGGGAAGCCAGAAGGCCCTCACGACAGGCCTGTTTTTTTTTTCAACAGTTTAAACTACGTGGGCCAGGAAGAGGGGGATTGGAAATAAACACAGGTCAATGGAAACGATATCCTAGGTTCCCCCCGCTCTGATGACTGCCCACTTGGAATGGCCTACAGTGACTTTTCTTCATGTTTCCATGGTAGCAGTGGCCAACATTCTTTTGCTGTAAGCCGTCGGGGAAGTGGGGACTACGTCGATGATCTTCTGTTTCCCAACGCCGTTGCTGATTTTTCCCAGAAATTCCGGGGGGCCGGTGGTGGCAAAATGTTGTTAACCCCATTTCTTGTTTTTAAAAATGAATAACATTTTTGTGGGGAGATAAATACAGAACCGAATGATTCGAGGGAACACTTGGCATAAATTCTGATTTGACAACCAGAGTCTTTAGGAATGGGGGTGGGGGTGGGGGGGAATGGGGGTGGGGAGAGGGGAGTGGGGGTGGGGCGAGGGGAGTAAGAAACATCGTCAATATGAGCTATCTGGGAAACTGAGATGGGGAGAAAAAGTTCATTTTATTCCTCTGCACCCTGGATGTTATCCCCTTCAAGCAAAGTTACCTTGCATCAAAGAGAGATTTGTTATGATCTGTTAACAGTTTCGGGAAAGTTTTAGTTGAAGTGGAAATTGGAGCAGGGTCTGTTGGAATCGACGATGTGACCTCCGCCCTCGCGGTTTCTACCACTCTCTCTGGGTATCCCAGCATGCCCACTCCCGCTCAGTTGACCCCAGAGTCCGCCATCTTCCCCCCCCCCCCCCCCCCCCTGCTCATGGAGACCTACGCCTGACTTCCTTTGCTAATCCCATATAAATTTCTGTGGCAAGCAGCTAGAGACTGTCCAGTCAACCAGCAACACAAAGAAATATGTGGGGTGGGGGAACGCAAGAATTCTTAATAGATGTTTAAAAAGTGCCAATTTTACGTAAGGAGTTCTTTAAATGACCATTTTTGGTGTACGAATTTGGTAAATTATCAAACAACCCAAGATGGATTATATATATTTCGTTGTGCGTACATTTGTGTTTTATAGCTATAGTCTGTGTAGAACCTGTTTCAATAATGTGAGTATTTAATGCTCCTGAAGGATGGGGGGGGTAGGGGGGTAATGTTCGCTCCACACGGCTGTCTTACATAGTTGTAGATTATGCAGGTTTGTTGTGAAACGGCGTCAATGATTTTATTAAAAAGGAATGCTCTCGATACTTGAATCACCAGCTTTTCCAACTGAACTGACACTGCAGCCAGTCCAAGTGGAAGTCGGAAGACATTCTTCCACATTAGTTGAAGTGTAGAAACTGGAAAATTCGGCCCACAACTCTCCCTCTCTTGACCCACAAGATAACAATTCTTTTCATGTCAAGAAATACAATATTTCATCGAGTTGCCAATTGTGGCCATGTTCACGAGCCTTTCATTACACAAACCCTCCGGCTGGTTCATGGTGCAGAGCAAGGGCAACAGCGTGGGTTCAGCTCCCGTACCGGCTGAGGTTGAATCATAGAATCATCAGTGCAGAAGGAGGCCATTCGGCCCATCGAGTCTGCACCAGCTCTTGGAAAGAGCACCCCACCCAAGGTTAACACCTCCACCCTATCCCCATAACCCAGTAACCCCACCCAACACTAAGGGCAATTTTGGACACTAAGGGCAATTTATCATGGCCAATCCACCTAAGCTGCACATCTTTGGACTGTGGGAGGAAACCAGAGCACCCGAAGGAAAACCCACGCACACATGGGGAGGATGTGCAGACTCCGCACAGATAGTGACCCAAGCCGGAATCGAACCTGGGACCCTGGCGCTGTGAAGCAATTGTGCTATTCACAATGCTACCGTGGTGCCCATCATGAAGGCCCCGCTTCTCAACCTTACCCTTTGCCTGAGGTGTGGTGATCCTCAGGTTAAATCACCACCACTCAGCTCTCCCCCCTCAAAGGGGAAAGCAGCCTGTGGTCGTCTGACACTGTGGCAATATTTACATTCTCTCACCTTCAAAGGCCCAGTCAGTGGTATAATCAATAAACAAGGACCCAAGTTTGAAAACTCAGCTCCTTTTAATATTTGTCTCCTTGGGAAATTCATGGCGTTTTCCATCTTTGATCTTAAATTTCAAAGAACGCTTTAAAAAGGTCAAATTCGCTGGACAATTCCACCTCATTTTCTTTGAAGTATCTGAGGTAGAAGTCCATGTGTTTCTCTGCTCCAGCCGCCAGTTGTTTCCCATTGTTTATTTTTCAGAGTAATTATTTCTGTTTGTTGTGAGATAGGACTAAAGGCCCTTTGCAAGTGAGCATCATCCAAGGGCTTAGCAAAGAGCCTGTTTGCGATCCAATTAGTGCAGGGATGGTGGGGCGTCCTGGAGATGCACATGTCCGGTGACCTATGGCAGGGGCTTTGTGTGGGATGAGCGTCGGCGGCATGTACTGATGAAACATCCGGGAATATCCCCAACAGGAATTGGCAAGCCGACCTAAACCTCTTGAATCTGTCGTCCCGTTGTCCTAGAGTTGTTCCTGATGAGTCGCAGAAAAGACACGGAAGGCAGGGCTCGAGAGCGGGTTGCACAGAATAAACTGTCCTGCAGGTTGCTAAAAAAAATCATTAAAAATATTCTTGTCTCACAGAATACAACTGAGTGATCTCTCCTTTTTAAAATTCTTTCACGCGATGTAGGCGTCGCTGGCTGGGCCAGCATTTATTGCCCAACCCTAATTGCCCTTGAACTAAGTGGTTGCTCGGCCATTTCAGAGGACTGATAGAGTCAACCACATTGCTGTGTGTCTGGAGTAACAAGTAGGCCAGACCGTGTAAGGGCGGCAGATTTCTTTTGCTAAAGGGGCCAAATGCGTTCTTCTTGACGACAATCGATGATAGATGGTCACCCTTACTGAGACTAGCTTTCAATTCCAGATATCCCCCCCCCCCCCCCCCCACTTCCTCCCCCCAGCCCCCTCCTGGTTTTGAGCTGATGTTGTTAACCAACTCTGCCCCAAAGTGGGAGGCTTCAGTTTTACAACTAGTTGCTAATATTGAGGCCATTTGGAAAAGCTGAATGATTATATAATACAGCAGATCATCTCTGTTCACATTGCAATTAGCTGGAGTGTCATTTTTAAAGCAGTTTGGGAGGTGGGGGTGTGGAAGTATGCTGGGGTGACACAGCAGCACACTGCATACAATGTTTTAATACGTTACGTGGATCTCCCCACCCTACTGCTATATTGTCACAGGGTGTCCTCATCTGCCCGTGTTCCCTGGCAGTGTGTCTGTTTTCAAGTTGTTCCCTGGCCAGGTTGGCTGGTCTGTTCTGTGTCTGGAATGTAGGACCAGTTAACTGTAGGTCCACCTAATCCAGCTTTCACCATTGCACCATGCAAGGATTACTGTCAACTCAACGTTCCCAGGATCCCACAGAAGGAATTGTGCCTGGGGACACCCTGACATCACGGGAAGTGCTACTGTTTTGTTCGGACACAATCCAATGAGACTATAACTGATGTGAGGTGAGGAAGACCTCCTCCAGCCATCGGCCCAAATGCACCTGTTCCCCTGGACACTCGCCTCCCCTCACACCATGTTTGCTGGATATTCGGAAGCTTTTCAGTTTTGCCATCTGGTCGCATGGGCAGGAGAGGTGACTGTTTTATATTGATGGTCTCTAGATCTGCTCTTCCCCACAACATGAAACGTTCTCTCTGTACGACCTCGATTAGATCAACCTGCCCCTCTCGGTCTTTTTTATCTGGGAGGAGAGAGACCTGGGGCGGGATTTTCCACCCGATCGCCGATTATGATATCTGATGGCTAACTTGGGGGCGCCGTTTTTTGAGCCTCCGCCCCCTGCACAATGGGGTCATCGCGTCGCTGGACACGCACTGTTTGTAGTGGTATTGGTGCGTCATCAGAAGGCCTCCCCCGGTGAACCGAGTCCCCGACCGAGCGGTTGACATGTGGTCTGAGCGGTCGGGAACCTGGTGTGGCGGCTGGGGACTGTGTCCAGAACCGGCACACTTTGCCGGGATCTGTGCCGCTGGCCGGGGGGGTGGGGGCTCCCACAAGGGCTGGGGGGAATGGTGGGGGATGGTTCATGGGCTCGCATTTGGTGGGTCGGGTCCGCGCACAGCTGGTGCCATATTGTACGGCGCCACCACTGCAGGTCGTCACCATGCGCAAGCGCGGCCACGGACCCAGCCATTATCCGGACATTTTTGGCACCGGGAGTCGGGAGATTTCATCCGGAGCTGCTGCTAGCCCCTTAACTGTCCCACAATCGGTGAGGGTCCGGCGCTGATTTTGGAGCCGTAAAATACCCGCGAATTCTCTGTTTCAGCCGACACCTAGCCGCTGAAATGGAGAATCCAAGCCCCCTAGGGAAGCACAGTAGCATAGTGGTTAGCACAGTTGCTCCACAGCTCCAGTGACCCAGGTTCAATTCCCGGCTTGGGTCACTGTGGGGAGTCTGCACGTTCTCCCCATGTGTGCGTGGGTTTCCTCCGGGTGCTCCGGTTTCCTCCCACAGTCCAAAGATGTGTAGGTTAGGTGGATTGGCCATGGCAAATTGCCTTTAGTGTCCAAAAAATAGGTTAGGTGGGGTTACTGGGTTATGGGGGTAGGGTGAAGGCGAGGGCTTAAGTCGGGGGCTCTTTCCAAGGGCCGGTGCAGACTCGATGGGCCGAATGGCCTCCTGCACTGTAAAATCTATGATAATCCTTTCCTGATATGCATACCCACTCATTTCTGGTATCATCCTTGTAAATCTTTTCAACACCCTCGCCAATTCTTCTGTATTCTTTTCATAATAAGAAACCAGAACTGCATGCGATACTCAGTGCTGTGGTCTAACCAAGGTTTGATGCAAATTTAGCGTAACTTCCCCGTTTTCAATTTTGTCCCCCAGAAATCAAGCCAAGGTGTTTGTTTTTATTGCCTTGCTAACTTGTTTAGTGATTGGTACATTTGTTCTCAGATCCCCTTATTGCTCAGAGGCTATTTCCATCCAAGGAATAAGTGGCTTCCCTATTCTTCCTACTGAACTGTACTACCTCACTTTTATCTGTGTTGACCTTAATTTACCAACATTAATATCCTCCTGTAATTGAATGATTCCTCCTCCGTAATGATCATCAACCTCCAAAGTTTGGTGTCATCCACAAATGTGGAAATATTTTTAAGCTGTGGAAATAGTGGCCCCAATGCTGATCCTTGTGGATTTTTAAAAAAAAATTATTTTATGGGATGTGGGTGTTGCTGGTTAGGGAAGCATTTATTGCCCATCACTAGTTGCCCTTCAGAAGGTGGTTTTGAGTTGCCTTCTTGAAACACTGCAGTCCCGGAGGTGTAGGTACACCCACTGTGCTGTTAGGGAGGGAGTTCCAAGATGTTGCCCTAGCGACAGTGAAGGTACAGCGGTATATTTCCAAGTCAGGGTAGTGAGTGACTTGGAGGGGAACCTCCAGGTGGTGGGGTTCCCAGGTATCTGCTGCTCTTGTCCTTCTAGATGGTAGTAGTCATGGGTTTGGAAGGTTCTCCAAGGAGCTTTGGTGAGTTACTGCAATGCATCTTGTAGATGGTACACACGGCTGCCACTGTTCGTCGGTGGTGGAGGGATTGAATGTTTGTGGAAGGGGGAGCAATCAAGCAGGAAGGAATAGCCACTCTGAATAACTACCTTTCACTCCCGCTCTCTTTCTGTCTTGAAGTCAGCTGACAATCCATTCTGCAACTTGTCCCCTGACTCCACGTTCTCTGAACCTATTCACTGGTCTACTATGGGACACCTTATTGAAGATCTTTAGAAAATCCAAATAAATATCAACTGCATTGCCATTGCCTATTCTCCTTGTTACCTCCTCCAAAGGTTGATCAAGCAAGATTTTCCCTTTGGAAATCCACGCTGACTATTCATTGCTATATTTCTCATTTCTAGATGTTCTTCTATTCCTGCCTTTAGTAAGGATTCCATTATTTTTCACAACACTGTTAAGTGGGCCTGGTCTATAATTCCCTGGACATTATCTATCCGATTTGTAAATATAGGAATTCCGTTAGCTATCTGCCAGTTCTCTGGAACTATACCTTTCAAAAGCAAATTATTAAATAAGAGTAGTAATGTCTCAGCTATCTCTTCTCTCAATTATTCTTAAATATGTGGATGCCACTCATCTGAACTTGTAGGGTTCACTTATGGTGCCACACTCCATCAAATGCTGCCTTGATGTCGAGGGCAGTCACTCTCACCTCTGGCATTCAGCTCTTTTGTCCACGTTTGAACCAAGGCTGTAACGAGGTCAGGAGCTGAGTGACCCTGGCGGAACCCAAACTGAGCACCCATGGGAAGGTTACTGCTGAGTAAGTGACGCTTGATGTCACTGTTGATGACTCCTTCCATCACATTGCTGATGGAGAGTAGACTGATAAGGGCGGTAATTGGCTGGGTTGGATATGTCCTGCCTTTGTCTACAAATATTTGGGTATTGCTATGTAGATGTCAGTGTTGTAGATGTACTGGAACAGCTCGGCTAGAGATGCAGCAAGTTCTGGAGCACAAGTCTTCAGTACTATTGCTGAGATATTGACAGGGCCCATAGCCTTTACAGTATCCAGTGCCTTCAGCTGTTTCTTGACATCACATGAATCGTATTGGCTTAAGACTGACATCTATGATGCTGGGGACCCCGGAGGAGACCGAGATAGATCATCCATTCGTCACATCCGGCTGAAGACTATTGGCCGATGCTTCATTCCACTGATGTGCTGGGCTCCTCCATCATTGAGGATGGGGATATTTGTGGAGCCGCCTCCTCCAGTGAGTTATTTAATTGTCCACCACCATTCATGGCTGGATGTGACAGGACTGCAGAGCTTGGATCTGAGGTGGGATACTGCGGGAATCAGTGGGGTGGGCAACTCCGGCGTGAAGGGGCGGCGTGAACCACTCCGGCATCGGTCCGCCCCAAAGGTGCGGAATCCTCCGCACCTTCAGTGTCTAGGCCGGCGCCGGAGTGGTTTGCACCCTGCCGGCCGGCGGGAAGGGGCTTGGCGCCACGCCAACCAGCGCCGAAGGGCCTCCGCCGGCCGATGCGAGTTGGCGCATACGCAGGAGTACCAGCGTGTGCTGGCATCACCCCAGCGCATGCGCAGGGGGATTCACCTCCACATCGGCCATCGCGGAGGACGACAGCGGCTGACACGGAAGAATAGAGTGCCCCCACGGCACAGGCCTGCCTGCGGATCGGTGGGCCCCGATCGCTGACCAGGCCACCGTGGGGGCACCTCCCGGGGCCAGATCCCCCCCACGCCTCCCTGAGGACCTCGGAGGCCGCCTGTGCAGCCAGGTCCCGCCGGCAAATACTTGGTGTTGTGTCGCCGGCGGGACTGGCCGAAAATGGGCAGCCACTCCCCCCATCGCGGGCTGGAAATCGCCGAGGGGGGGGGTATCCGCTGTCAGCGGCCGCCGACCAGTGCGGTGCGATTCCCACCCCCGCCAAATCCCCGGTGCCAGAGAATTTGGCAGCCGATGGGAGCGGGATTCATGCCCCCCCCCCCCCCCCCCCCCCCCCCCCCCCCCGCCAATTCTCGCCTCTGATCTGTGTGAAATCGCTTAGCTCTGTCTGCAATACCTTCCGCTGTTAGGCATGCTTGTTCTGTATTACGCCTGCACCAGGTCGATGCTTCATTTTTAGCTAATACCTGATGTTGCCCCTGGCATGCTCTCCTGCACTCTTCATTGAACCAGGGTTGATCCCCTGGCTTGGTAGTAATGATAGAGTGGGGGATATGCCGGGTCATGAGGCTAGAGGTTGTAGTTGAATATAATTCTGCTATTGATGGTGGCCCACAGCGCCCAGGAATGGTGATAGTGGTGTTTTGATTCTGTCAGTATAACCATGTCAGGCTGTTGCTGAATAGCCTGAGAGACATATTACAATCCCATTTGATGTTATAACTCGAGGGGAAAATCCCAGAATAGATCCCTGGCTCAAAAGACCTTTTGTTTATAAAATGTGGAGGAACAAAGACCCAGGACTGCAAGTAATTTTATGAACAATAGAAAAACAGACTTTCTTCAAATGAAAAAAATTGTATTAAAATACAATGAGGAGGGCAGCATGGTGGCGCAGTGGTTAGCACTGCTGCCTCATGGCACCGAGGTCTCAGGTTCGATCCCAACTCTGGGTCACTGTCCGTGTGGAGTTTGCACATTCTCCCCGTGTTTGCGTGGATTTCGCCCCCACAACCCAGAGATGTGCAGGTCAGGTGGATTGGCCACGCTAAATTGCCCCTTAGTTGGAAAAAATGAATTGGGTACTCTAAATTTTTATTTATTTTACAATACAATGGGGGAGATTTTTTGGCTATTTTCACCAGTGGGATCTTCCTCTCCTGCTGCCGATGGCGAACCCTCACTGTAAGTTTCCTGGCAGTGGGGGATGGATTCAATGGGAAATCCCATCGTCAACAGTGGGACATGAGAGCCCATTACCGACCAACGGCAGGTCGTCTCTCACTGCCGATAAATCCCCCCCCCCCCCACCCCCCCCACCCCCATATTGCTTTACTCCCCCTTTAGTTTAACAATTACATACAGGCTTTAGCATAACATGAATGACAAAGTACATCCTAAACTACAACAGTCTTATTAACACACACAGTCCCTTTTAACCACACAGAATGACTGTGGTAAGACACACCACTCTCTGAACCCAAGTGAATGTGGATTTTGCCCCAAACCCCCCCCCCCCCCCCCCCCAGATGATTCTTGTACCGTGAGTCACTTTGTCTCACTAAATTCCGGCTTCCACATGAGTGATTTCAAATTCCGCTTCCAAAAGTCACACTTTCAAACCTTCTTTTAAATGATCCTTTTCCTCTGTTGCTTCCATCAAAGTTTCACTTTCAGGTTTTACATGTCATTCTTCAGGTTTCCGTCGTCTTAAAGTCTTTTACACAAACTCTGAGCTCCAGCCACTGATTTCACAATTATTTCAAATGATGGGCAAGATTTACCGACCACCACGCCGTGGGTTTCTAGGCTGGGGGGGGGCCTGCCAGCGAGATCTACCACTACTGTCAACCGGGCTTCCCCCGCATGTGCGAAACACGCTCCCCTGCGACTTCCCACGTGTGAGGAAAACTCCCGCGCATCGTCCCATGTGTGAAGCACTCTTCCCCAGTGTGTGCAGTGCTCCCCTTGCATCTTCTCATACTTGTTAAAAAATTTGTTCATGGGACGTGGGTGTCGTTGGCTGAGCCAACATTTATTGCCCATCCCTAATTGCCCTTGAGGGAGCCTTTAAGAGTCAACCACATTGCTGTGGGTCTGGAGTCACATGTAGGCCAGACCACGTAAGAATGGCAGATTTCCTTCCCTAGAGGACATAGAGGATTTTATGACAATCGACAATGCATCATTAGACTTTTAACTCCGGATTTATATTGAATTCAAATATCACCATCTGCAGTGGCGGGATTTGAACCTGGGTCCCCAGAGCATTACTCTGGGTCTCTGGTTTACTAGTTCAGTGACAATAGCACTACGCCATCCCTCTCCACTCCTTCCTGCATGTTACCGTGTGTACAGCATGTTCCCCTGCATGTTACCGTGTCTATAGCATGTTCCCCTGCATGTTACCGTGTCTATAGCGTGTTCCCCTGCATGTTACTGTGTGCACAGTGTTTTCCCCTGCATGTTACCGTATGTACAGCACGTTTCCTCTGCATGTTACTGTGTGTACAGCGTGTTCCCCTGCATGTTACTGTGTGTGTGCAGCATGCTCCTCCCTGCGTGTTCTCATGTGTGAATCGGGCTCCTCCCACATGTTCCCGTGTGTGAGGCCTGCTCCTCCTGTGTGTTCCTGTGTGTGCAGTATGTTTCCTCTTATGTGTACTCATGTGTGTGTAGCATGTTTCCCTCTGCGCGTTCCCGTGTGTGAATCCCGCTCCTCCTGTGTTTTTCCTTGTGTGCAAAATAGGAGCAAGTGATGCTGCATTGTTGAGAATTGTAGAAGCTGTTGTGTGTAATTATACACTTTAAGATGTAATCTTGGGTTAGGTAATTATAGTTAATTTAGTTTGTTTTCTTGTCAATGTGTATGAGACACCAACAGCAACCTTAACCAGTAAGATCAATGAACCAATCTTCATGTATTACTAAATGGTAATAATGTGTCTGTAATATCATTGCTCTCATACAGACAGAGTTGTTTTTTTAAATTTCTGTTCTCCGACCAAGGGCAGGATCAGTTTCTAGGCAGCTGGATGTGACACCAGCCATGTGCGTCTTTGGCCACTCTCTCTCTGGAGGTGGGGAGTAAACGGCAATGTGACCATGTCGGGCTCAGCTGTTTTTGTGACGCTGATCAATGAATATTGATTGGCTGCGTTTTCTGCCTGTTTCTCCGCAATATTGACTGTTTCACCACTCGCTTTCCGGAAAAAATAACGTCAGCTGATGGGATTTTTTTTCCCATTTCAACCTGACCACGGAGAGAACAAAGTGTTTAACCCTGGAGTGGGGAAGGGGGACAGGCGGGAATGACTGTGGAGTGGGCATTTAACGCTGTATTTACACTTTTTGCAATGTAGGATTTTGGGGGTTGGAATTCTCCGGCCTCCAACGCCAAAATTGCGTTTGGCGAGTGGCCGGAGAATCCATGTTGGCGCCAAAATCGGGGGAGGCCCCGCTTTTGTGATGCACAGCCCTCTCCAAAACAACATACTCTACAAGTACACCACACGTCGCCGGGAAGGCCCTGTGACATTACCCGAGTCCTTCCCCCCGATGCTCCGCCATCGATGGGCCGAGTTCCCAGCGTCGGTCACTTCTGGTATTTATTTTCGGGAACTCGGTGCGGCGGCTGCGGACTGAGTCCAGCACCGCCACAGTCGGGGAGGGGGAGAGCCGATCCCGCGGGCAGAGGGGGCTTTGGCGGGAGCTGGGAGCCCTGGTGGTGAGCGTGGCCAAAGGGAGTCAGGGTTTGGCAGGCCGGGTTCACGCACGGCCGGCGTCACGTTGCACAGTGTGGCCGCTGCAGGCCCCGCCATGCAGATGTGCGGCCACGGACCCGGCAATTCTCCGGCCGTATCGGTAGCTGGAGCCGGGTGCTCTACACTGCGTGCCTGCTAGACCCCCCCCCCCCCCCCCCCCCCAACCGGACGGAGGGTCGGTGGCCGTTTTGCGCCGTTTTCTTTTGGTTGTAATGGGAATGACACCATCATTCCCATGCTGGCGTCAGCACTTCGCCTCAAAGTCAGAAAATGCAGCCCAGTTTGACTATGAAGAAAGTCAGTCCCAACTACTCAATACTTATTGTGGAAGAATGATATCCTGTGTGAAGGCATCCCGCATAGAACATAGAACAGTACAGCACAGTACAGGCCCTTCGGCCCACGATGTTGTGCCAACCATTTATCTCAATCTAAGATCAACCCCTTCAATTTACTGCTGTCCATGTGCCTGTCCAAGAGTCACTTCAATGTCCCTAATGATTCTGCCTCCACCACCTCTGCTGGCAGTGCATTCCACACACCCACCACTCTCTGTGTAAAGAACCTACCTCTGACATCTCCCCAATACCTTCCTCCAAGCACCTTAAAATTATGTCCCCTCGTGACAGCCATTTCCACCCTGGGGAAAAGTCTCTGGCTATCCACCCTATCCATGCCTCTCATCACCTTGTACACTTCTATCAAGTCACCTCTCTTCTTTCTTCGCTCCAGTGAGAAAAGCCCTCGCTCCCTCAGCCTTTCTTTATAAGACATGCCCTTCAGTCCAGGCAGCATCCTGGTAAATCTCCTCTGCACCCTCTCCAAAGCATCCACATCCTTCCTATAATGAGGTGACCAGAACTAGGCACAATATTCCAAGTGTGGTCTAACCAGGGTTTTATAAAGCTGCAGCAAAACCTCGCGGTTCTTAAACTCAATCCCTCTGTTAATGAAAGCCAACACACCATACGCCTTCTTAACAACCCTATCAACCTGGGTGGCAACTTTGAGGGATCTATGTACGTGGACCCCAAGATCCCTCTGTTCATCCACACTGCCAGGAATCCTGTCTTTAACCCTGTATTCAGCATTCAAATTCGACCTTCCAAAATGAATCACTTCATATTTATCAAGGTTGAACTCCATCTGCCACTTCTCAGCCCAGTTCTGCATCCTGTCAATGTCCTGTTATAACCTGAAACAGCCCTCGGCACTATCTACAACTCCAACAACCTTTGTGTCATCGGCAAACTTACAAACCCACCATTCCACTTCCTCATCCAAGTCATTTATAAAAACCACAAAGAGCAGAGGTCCCAGAACAGATCCCTGTGGGACACCATTGGTCACCAATCTCCAGGCGAAATACTTTCCATCCACTACCCCTCACTGTCTTCTCTCAGCCAGCCAATTCTGTATCCAGCCAGCCAATTCTGTATCCAGCCAGCCAATTCTGTATCCAGACAGCCAAATGTCCCGATATCCAATGCCCTCTAACTTTCTGAATAAGCCTACCATGGGGAACCTTATCAAATGCCTTACTGAAATCCATATACACCACATCCACTGCCCGACCTTCACAATGTGTCTCGTCACATCCTCAAAGAATTCAATGAGGCTTGTGAGACATGACCTGCCCCTCACAAAGCCGTGCTGACTATCTTTAATCAAACATTGTTTTTCTAAATAATCATTAATCCTGGCCAGGATTCTCCAATCCCGCGGCCAAGTTTTGACGTTGGCATGAAAAGCGGCGCCAACTACTTCGGCGTCAACGGTCCCTGATAATGAGGAATGCTCCCCTTCCTAGGGGGCTAGGTTAGTGCCAGAATGGTCCCCGCAGCTCCAGCCGACGCGGAACGGCCGGCCCGAGCTCGCACATGTGCGAACGGCCGATGTGATTCCATGCATGTGCGTTGGTTCCCATCTCTGCGCCGGCCCACGAGCAATATGGCGGAGCCCTACAGGGGCCCGGCAAGGAGGAACATAGGCGCCCACGGAACCAGCCCGTTCGCCGATCGGTCAACCCCGATCACGGGTCAGGCCACCATGGAGCCCCCCCCCCCCCCCCCCCCCGGGGTCGGATCCCCCCGCCCGCCCTCCAGGGCGGCCCCCGCAGACACACCTTACAGGTCCCGTCGTGTGGAACCTGAGTAACCCACGCTGGCGGAACTTGGCAGCCACTTGGCCCATCGGGACCCGGAGAATCGCCGGGGGGGGGGGGGCTGCTTTCAATGGCCCCCGACCGGCGTGGCGGTGATCCCGCTGGGACCCGGAGACTCGCCGGGGGGGGGGCTGCTTTCAATGGCCCCCGACCGGCGTGGCGGTGATCCCGCTGGGACCCGGAGAATCGCCGGGGGGGGGGGGGGCTGCTTTCAATGGCCCCCGACCGGCGTGGCGGTGATCCCGCTGGGACCCGGAGAATCGCCGGGGGGGGGGGGGGCTGCTTTCAATGGCCCCCGACCGGCGTGGCGGTGATCCCGCTGGGACCCGGAGAATCGGCGCCAGACAATCAGTAAGCCAACGTCGAGGCGGCGGGGCTTGATTCGCGCGTCCCCGGGGATTCTCCGACCCGGCGCAGGGCTGGAGAATCCTGGCCCCGATCTCTCAGAATCCTTTCCAATATTTTGCTCACCACAGACGTAAGACTGGCCGGTCTGTAATTCCCAGGGATTTCCCTATTCCCTTTCTTTAACAGGGGAACAACATTCGCCTCCCTCCAATCATCCGGTACTGCTCCAGTGGAGAGTGAGGACTCAAAGATCATCGCCAACGGCGCAGCAATCTCCTCCCTCGCTTCCCGTAGTAACCTTGGGTATATCCCCTCAGGCCCAGGGGACTTATCTATCCTGATGCTTTTCAAAATTTCCAGCACATCCTCCTCCTTAATATCTACCTGTTCAAGTCTATTAATCTGGTTCACGCTGTTCTCATGGGCAACAAGGTCCCTCTCTCTAGTGAATACTGAAGCAAAATATTCATTTATGGCCTCCCCTGTGTCCTCAGACTCTAGGCACAAGTTCCCTCCACTATCCCTGATCGGCCCCTTCTCACTCTGACCATCCTCTTATTTCTCACATAAGTGTAGAACACATTGGGGTTTTCCCTAATGAGTGTGGGGGGAAACTGTGTGTGTGTGTGTGTGTGTGTGTGTGTGTGTGGGGAGATCTGTGTGTGGGGGGGGGGGGGAATTCTGTGTATGGGGGAATTGTGTGTGTGGGGGGGGGATTCTGTGTGTGTGGGGGGGGGATTCTGTGTGTGTATGTGTGGGGGGAATGGGGTGTGTGGGGGGGTGGGGGTTGGGGTGTGTGGGTGGGGGGGGTGGATGGGGTGGGGTGTGTGTGTGTGGGGGGCGGGTGGGGTGTGTGTGTGTGGGGATGGGGTGTGTGTGGGGGGGAATGGTGTGTGTGGGGAATGTGTGTGTGTGTGTGTGGGGAATGTGGGTGTGTGTGGGGATTGTGGGTGTGTGTGGGGATTGTGGGTGTGTGTGTGTGTGGGGATTGTGGGTGTGTGTGGGGATTGTGGGTGTGTGTGGGGATTGTGGGTGTGTGTGGGGATTGTGGGTGTGTGTGGGGATTGTGTGTGTGTGTGTGGGGATTGTGGGTGTGTGTGGGGATTGTGTGTGTGTGTGGGGATTGTGTGTGTGTGTGGGGATTGTGTGTGTGGGGATTGTGTGTGTGTGTGGGGATTGTGTGTGTGTGTGGGGATTGTGTGTGTGTGTGGGGATTGTGGGTGTGTGTGGGGATTGTGTGTGTGTGTGTGGGGAATGTGTGTGTGTGTGTGGGGAATGTGTGTGTGTGTGTGGGGAATGTGTGTGTGTGTGTGGGGAATGTGTGTGTGTGTGTGGGGATTGTGTGTGTGTGGGGATTGTGTGTGTGTGGGGATTGTGTGTGTGTGGGGATTGTGTGTGTGTGTGTGGGGATTGTGTGTGTGTGTGTGGGGATTGTGTGTGTGTGTGTGTGTGGATTGTGTGTGTGTGTGGGGATGGTGTGTGTGTGTGGGGATGGTGTGTGTGTGTGTGGGGATGGTGTGTGTGTGTGTGGGGATTGTGTGTGTGTGTGTGGGGATTGTGTGTGTGTGGGGATTGTGTGTGTGTGTGGGGATTGTGTGTGTGTGTGGGGATTGTGTGTGTGTGTGGGGATTGTGTGTGTGTGTGGGGATTGTGTGTGTGTGTGGGGATTGTGTGTGTGTGTGGGGATTGTGTGTGTGTGTGGGGAGTGTGTGTGTGTGTGGGGAGTGTGTGTGTGTGTGGGGATTGTGTGTGTGTGTGGGGATGGTGTGTGTGTGTGGGGATGGTGTGTGTGTGTGGGGATGGTGTGTGTGTGTGTGGGGATTGTGTGTGTGTGTGGGGATTGTGTGTGTGTGTGGGGATGGTGTGTGTGTGTGGGGATGGTGTGTGTGTGTGGGGATTGTGTGTGTGTGTGTGGGGATTGTGTGTGTGTGTGGGGATTGTGTGTGTGTGGGAATTGTGTGTGTGTGTGGGGATTGTGTGTGTGTGTGGGGAGTGTGTGTGTGGGGAGTGTGTGTGTGGGGAGTGTGTGTGTGTGTGGGGATTGTGTGTGTGTGGGAATTGTGTGTGTGTGTGGGAATTGTGTGTGTGTGGGGGGATTGTGTGTGTGTGTGGGGATAGGGTGTGTGTGGGGATAGGGTGTGTGTGGGGATAGGGTGTGTGTGGGGATGGGGTGTGTGTGGGGATGGGGTGTGTGTGGGGATGGGGTGTGTGTGGGGATGGGGTGTGTGTGGGGATTGTGTGTGTGTGTGGGGATTGTGGGTGTGTGTGGGGATTGTGGGTGTGTGTGGGGATTGTGGGTGTGTGTGGGGATTGTGGGTGTGTGTGGGGATAGTGTGTGTGTGTGGGGATGGTGTGTGTGTGTGGGGATGGTGTGTGTGTGTGGGGATGGTGTGTGTGTGTGTGGGGATGGTGTGTGTGTGTGTGGGGATGGTGTGTGTGTGTGGGGATGGTGTGTGTGTGTGTGGGGATGGTGTGTGTGGGTGGGATGGTGTGTGTGGGTGGGATGGTGTGGGATGGTGTGTGTGTGGGTAGGATGGTGTGTGTGTGGGTGGGATGGTGTGTGTGTGGGTGGGATGGTGTGTGGGTGGGATGGTGTGTGGGTGGGATGGTGTGTGGGTGGGATGGTGTGTGGGTGGGATGGTGTGTGGGTGGGATGGTGTGTGGGTGGGATGGTGTGTGTGTGGGTGGGATGGTGTGTGTGTGTGCGTGTGGGATGGTGTGTGTGTGTGCGTGTGGGATGGTGTGTGTGTGTGCGGGTGGGATGGTGTGTGTGTGTGTGGGTGGGATGGTGTGTGGGTGGGATGGTGTGTGTGTGGGTGGGACGGTGTGTGGGTGGGACGGTGTGTGGGTGGGACGGTGTGTGGGTGGGACGGTGTGTGGGTGGGACGGTGTGTGGGTGGGACGGTGTGTGGGTGGGACGGTGTGTGGGTGTAGGTGTGGGCTGGTGTGTGTGTGTGGGTGTGGGATGGTGTGTGTGTGTGGGTTGGATGGTATGTGTGGGATGGTGTGTGTGTGGGATGGTGTGGGTGGGATGGTGTGTGTGTGTGTGGGTGGGATGGTATGTGTGGGATGGTGTGTGTGTGGGATGGTGTGGGTGGGATGGTATGTGTGTGTGTGTGTGTGTGTGGGATGGTGTGGGTGGGATGGTATGTGTGTGTGTGGGTGGGATGGTGTGTGTGTGGGTGGGTGGGATGGTATGTGTGGGATGGTGTGTGTGTGTGTGTGGGATGGTGTGGGTGGGATGGTATGTGTGTGTGTGGGTGGGATGGTGTGTGTGTGGGTGGGTGGGATGGTATGTGTGGGATGGGGTGTGTGTGTGTGTGGGATGGTGTGTGTGTGTGTGTGGGATGGTGTGTGTGTGTGGGATGGTGTGTGTGTGTGGGATGGTGTGTGTGTGGGTGGGATGGTGTGTGTGTGTGGGTGGGATGGTGTGTGTGTGTGGGTGGGATGGTGTGTGTGTGTGGGTGGGATGGTGTGTGTGTGTGGGTGGGATGGTGTGTGTGTGTGGGGGTGGGATGGTGTGTGGTGGGATGGTGTGTGTGTGTGTGGGTGGGATAGTGTGTGTGTGGGTGGGATAGTGTGTGTGTGTGGGTGGGATGGTGTGTGTGTGTGTGTGGGATGGTGTGTGTTTGGGTGGGTGGGATGGTGTGTGTGTGTGTGTGTGTGTGTGGGATGGGGTGTGTGTGTGGGTGGGTGGGATGGTATGTGTGGGATGGTGTGTGTGTGTGGGTGGGATGGTGTGTGTGTGTGGGTGGGATGGTGTGTGTGTGTGTGGGTGGGATGGTGTGTGTGTGTGGGTGGGATGGTGTGTGTTTGGGTGGGTGGGATGGTGTGTGTGTGTGTGTGGGATGGTGTGTGTGTGGGTGGCATGGTGTGTGTGTGTGTGTGGGATGGTGTGTGTGTGGGTGGGATGGTGTGTGTGTGTGTGTGGGGATGGTGTGTTTGTGTGGGTGGGATGGTGTGTGTTTGGGTGGGTGGGATGGTGTGTGTGTGTGTGTGGGATGGTGTGTGTGTGGGATGGTGTGTGTGTGTGGGATGGGGTGTGTGTGTGGGATGGTGTGTGTGTGTGTGTGGGGGGGATGGTGTGTGTGTGTGGTGTGTGTGTGTGTGTGTGTGTGTGTGTGGGATGGTGTGTGTGTGGGATGGGTTTGTGTGTGTGTGGGTGGGATGTTTGTGTGTGTTTGGTGGGATGGTGTGTGTGGGTGGTGGGATGGGTGTGTGGGTGGGTGGGATGGTGTGTGTGTGGGGTGGGATGGTGTGTGTGTGTGTGGGTGGGATGGTGTGTGTGTGATGGTGTGTGTGTGTGTGTGATGGTGTGTGTGTGTGTGTGGGATGGTGTGTGTGTGGGATGGTGTGTGTGTGGGATGGTGTGTGTGTGGATGGTGTGTGTGTGTGGGGATGGTGTGTGTGTGTGGGATGGTGTGTGTGTGTGTGGATGGTGTGTGTGTGTGGGATGGTGTGTGTGTGGGATGGTGTGTGTATTTGTGTGTGGGCTGGTGTGTGTGTGTGTGGATGGTGTGTGGTGTGGGATGGTGTGTGTGTGTGGTGGGATGGTGTGTGTGTGTGTGGGATGGTGTGTGTGTGTGTGGGATGGTGTGTGTGTGGGCTGGTGTGTGTGTGTGTGGGATGGTGTGTGTGTGTGTGGGATGGTGTGTGTGTGTGGGATGGTGTGTGTGTGGGATGGTGTGTGTGTGTGTGGGATGGTTGTGTGTGTGTTGGGGATGGTGTGTGTGTGTGTGGGATGGTGTGTGTGTGTGTGGGATGGTGTGTGTGTGGGTGGGTGGTGTGTGTGGGTGGGTGGGATGGTGTGTGTGGGTGGGTGGGATGGTGTGTGTGGGTGTTTGAATGTGTGTGGTGTGTGTGTGTGTGTGTGTGTGTGGGTGGGATGGTGTGTGTGGGTGTTGGGATGGTGTGTGTGTGTGTGTGTGTGGGGGGGTGGGATGGTGTGTGTGGGTGTTTGGGATGGTGTGTGTGTGTGTGTGGGTGGGATGGTGTGTGTGGGTGTTTGGGATGGGGTGTGTGTGTGTGTGTGTGTGTGATTCCGCTTCTGGTGATATCTTTGTGGCAGGTGTTCTGAAAAATGACTTTTGCCTCGCCGATCAACGTTTTAATCATTTAATGATGAATTACAGATGTTTTTATTCAGGATTGTGTTCACAGCCAGTTTGTAATTAAGGCCACAGGCTGTCGTTAAATAAATCAAAGGCAGACACTGGGGTGCAGCATCATGGCTGCTCTGCCCAGACCCATGTCTGCCGCCATCTTGTGTTGGAAGGAGCTGCAGTGATATTGAATACAAGAGAACTCCGCTGCATTATAATGTCATGGTATCTTTTATATCCAGGACAGCACCTTGATTTAATGTCTCATCAGAAGCTCCCTTAGTATTGCATTGGAGTAGCAACCAAGATGTTGCTCTGTAGCCTTCACAGTGGGATTTGAAACCATAAACGTCTGACTCAGGGGGCAGGAGTGTTACCATCGGGTCACAGCCCACACCTTTTCTCATTTCCTGATCTTGCTGATAGAAAACCTGGTTGGTTCTGGAGGTATCACCCCTGGTTGAAGTGCTTTGGCTATAGCGATGATCACTAAGGTACCATGGAAACAGCCAGAATCAGAACCATCCCAGAAAGGCTCGACCTTGGTGCCAGATCATTTTTTTCTTTCTTTCTTCTTTCTTGGGATGGAGCAGCATTTGTTGTCCATTCCTAATTATCCTTGAACTGAGTGGCTTGCTCGGCCATTTCAGTGAAGATTAAAGCACATCGCTGTGTGGGTCTGGAGTCACACGTGGGCCAGACCGGGTCAGCACGGCAGATTTCCTTCCCTATTGAACATTAGTGAACCTGATGGGTTTTTAATGGCAATTCCTAGATGGTCTCCATTACTGAGACTGGTTTTTAATTCCGGATTTAGTCATTCGATTTAAATTCCTCCAGCTGCTGGGTGGGACTTGAACCCATGTTCCAGAACATTACTCTGGATTGCCAATCCAATGACATTAACCATCATCTCCCCAGGTGGGGCATTGAGGAAAGGATTTACAAAGAAATCTGACTCTTCATCACCGAAGGAGTTGGTTTAAATAATAAATATTTATTTGTCCTCAAGATGGACAGCACGGTAGCATGGTGGTTAGCATAAATGCTTCACCGCTCCAGGGTCCCAGGTTCAATTCCCGGCTGGGTCACTGTCTGTGTGGAGTCTGCACGTCCTCCCCCTGTGTGCGTGGGTTTCCTCCGGGTGCTCCGGTTTCCTCCCACAGTCCAAAGATGTGCGGGTTAGGTGGATTGGCCAGGCTAAATTGCCCGTAGTGTCCTAAAAAGTAAGGTTAAGGGGGGGGTTGTTGGGTTACGGGTATAGGGTGGATACGTGGGTTTGAGTGGGGTGATCATTGCTCGGCACAACATCGAGGGCCGAAGGGCCTGTTCTGTGCTGTACTGTTCTATGTTCTATGTGGACGAAACGTGCAAGGCAAACGTTCATGGCCGGTTCCTAGTTGCTCTTGAGAAGGTGGATGTAACCATCTACAGCCAGTGTTCTTAAGATGTTCTTAAGATGGGCTAAGATTCAGGCTGCGTGACAGTGAAGGGGCGGTGATATATGTCCAAGTAGGTCATGGATGGTGTTCCCATGACACTCCTGTTCTTTACATAGGATATACATCACAGAAACCATGACAACCAGTCCATGTCAGTGTTTATGCAACACTGGAGCCTCCTCCCAATTTTTCTCCCCTTAATCTGTCACTGTAACCCACTATTCCCTTCTCCCATATGCCTACTTCATTTCCCCTTGAATGAGTCTCTACCATTCGCTTCAACTGCGGCAGCAAGTCCCACATTCTCACCGCTCTCGATGAAGAAGCTTTTTCTGAATTCCCGATTGGATATTTCGGTGACTATCTTATGTTAGATCATAGAATTTACAGTGCAGACGGAGGCTATTCGGCCCATCGAGTCTACACCAGCCCCTGGAAGAGCAGCCTACCTAAGCCCACACCTCCACCCAATCCATGGTTTGGCCATGCTAAATTGTCCTTAGTATCTAAAACATTTCGGAGGGGTTATTGGGTTATGGTGATAGGGTGGAAGTGAGGGCTTAAGTGGGTCAGTGCAGACTCAATGGGCCGAATGGCCTCCTTCTGCACTGTATGTTCTTTGTTCTTTTTTAAAAAATAATTTTTATTCAAATTTTTACAAAATATAAACATCTTACCTCTATTAACAAACAACCGCGGTAACACCCCAAGAACAATACCCACCCAACTTCAAGAGCAACTACAAACAAAAGGAAAAAGAAAAAAAAAAACAACAGATCACCCAAACAACAAAAGGGAAAGAGATAGCACCTGCCACATCCCACATACCCATGTATATAGTTCTCCCTCCCCGCAATCCAAACGCCCCCCCCCCCTCCCTCCCTCCCTCCCAATCCAAATCCCCCCCCCCCCCCCGGGTTGCTGCTGCTGCCGGCCTATTTCCCTACCGTTCCGCCAGGAAGTCCAGGAAAGGCTGCCACTGCCTGAAAAACCCTTTTACTGATCCCCTCAGGCCAAATTTCACCTTCTCCAATTTAATGAACCCCGCCATATCATTGATCCAGGCCTCCACGCTTGGGGGCCTCGCATCCTTCCATTGTAGCAAGATCCTCCGCCGGGCTACTAGGGACGCAAAGGCAAGAACACCGGCCTCTTTCGCCTCCTGCACTCCCGGCTCCACTGCCACCCCAAAAATTGCGAGTCCCCAGCCTGGCTCGACCCTGGATCCCACCACCCTCGACACCGTCCTTGCTACCCCCTTCCAAAACTCCCCCAGCGCTGGGCACGCCCAAAACATATGGGCGTGGTTCGCTGGGCTGCCCGAGCACCTAGCACACCTGTCCTCGCCCCTGAAAAACCTACTCATCCTCGTCCCAGTCATGTGGGCCCTATGCAGCACCTTGAATGAGGCTAAGCCTTGCATAGGAAGAGGAGGAATTCACTCTCTCCAGAGCATCTGCCCACGTCCCCTCCTCAATCTCCTCACCCAGCTCCTCTTCCCATTTACCCTTCAGTTCCTCTTCCCATTTACCCTTCAGTTCCTCCACCGAGGCCTCATCTACCTCCTGCATTACCCGGTACATGTCCGCAATCCTCCCTCCTCCAACCCACACCCCCGAGAGCACCCTGTCCCGTACCCCACGTGGGCGCAACAAGGGGAACCCCTCCACCTGCTGCCTGGCAAACGCCCTCACCTGCATGTACCTAAACATGTTCCCCGGGCGGAGCCTAAACTTCCCCTCTAACTCCCCCAAGCTCGCGAACCTCCCCTCCACAAACAGGTCCCTCAACCTCCTAACCCCTGCCCTGTGCCAGCCCAGAAATCCGACATCAATGCTCCCTGGGACAAACCGATGGTTCCCCCGTATCGGGGCCTCCATCGAGCCCCCCACTTCTCCCCTATGTCGTCTCCATTGCCCCCAAATTTTGAGGGAAGCCGCCACCACCAGGCTCGTGGTATACCTCGTTGGAGGGAGCGGCAACGGCGCCGTTACCAGCGCCTCCAGGCTCGTACCCACACAGGACGCCACCTCCATCCTCTTCCATGCTGCCCCTTCCTCGTCCATTACCCACTTACGCACCATCGCTGCGTTGGCAGCCCAATAGTACCCACAGAGGTTGGGCAACGCCAGCCCCCCCCTATCCCTGCCCCGTTCCAGGAACACCCTTCTCACCCTCGGAGTCCCATGCGCCCACACAAATCCCGTGATACTCCTGTTGACCCTCCTAAAAAAGGCCTTTGGGATAAGGATGGGGAGGGACTGGAACAGGAACAAAAACCTCGGGAGCACCGTCATCTTAACGGACTGCACCCTCCCAGCCAGTGACAGCGGTAACATATCCCACCTCTTAAACTCCTCCTCCATCTGCTCCACCAACCTTGTGAGGTTGAGCTTGTGCAGGGCCCCCATGTTCTATGTTCTATGTATAACCCAGCAACTCCAACTAACTTTTGGACACTGGGAGAAATTTATCATGGCCAATCCATCTAACCTGCACGTCTTTGGACTGTGGGAGGAAACTGGAGCACCCGGAGGAAACCCACACAGGCACGGGGAGAACGTGCAGACTCAGCACAGACAGAGACCCAGCGGGGAATCGAACCCGGGACCCTGGCGCTGTGAAGCCACAGTGCTAACCACTGTGCTACATGCCGGTCTCTAGTTCAGCTCTTCCCCACAAGAGGAATCGGATTGGTCGAAAATGACGTTAGTCGGAAAGCTGCACGACCTATGTACAAACATGCAGGTTTGAGGGGGGGGGGCTTAATTGGACAGCTGTTTCAAAAAGCTGGAATAGGCACGATGAGCTGAATGGCCTCCTTCCAGGGGGCAAATAGGCAGGAGGGGAGGTGCTGTCCGAGCGTGTACAAACTGAAACCCAGGAAAGTCACAAAGGGGAAGGCCAAAAAATCCGAGCTTGCTTTGGTAAAACAGGCTTATTTTGAGGAGGAGGGGGGGGGGGGGGGGGGGGGATGTTGTGGGGGAGGGGTCGGTTGTCGAAGAAGAGGGGATGAGGAGAAAAATCGCATTCTACAATAAAAATTATTATTTTTAAAAATATAGTTTGAAAAGTTGCAATTTTTACAGTTTACAGAAAGATCATCGTGTATTCACCTATAATTAGTTCCCCTCCCCCCCCCCCCCGGGGATTGGGTAGCCCCGCCCTCCCTCTCCTCTCCCTCCCCCGTTTCGCTGTTCCCTTGGCGTCTTGGTTTGTTTACAGTTTTACAGGGTTTTGCTTGTTTACCTGTGCCGCCCCCCGGCAACGCCCTAGGTCATGTGACTGGTTCTGTTTGTTTGCCGACCCGAATGGACTTTCCCGCCCTAGGGTGGTACCCCTCCCCGTACCCCTCCCCGTACCGGGTGGTACCCCTCCCCGTACCGGGTGGTTCCCCTCCCCGTACCGGGTGGTACCCCTCCCCGTACCGGGTGGTACCCCTCCCCGTACCGGGTGGTTCCCCTCCCCGTACCGGGTGATACCCCTCCCCGTACCGGGTGATACCCCTCCCCGTACCCCTCCCCGTACCGGGTGGTACCCCTCCCCGTACCCCTCCCCGTACCGGGTGGCACCCCTCCCCGTACCGGGTGGTTCCCCTCCCCGTACCGGGTGGTTCCCCTCCCCGTACCGGGTGGTACCCCTCCCCGTACCGGGGTGGTTTCCCCCCCCCCCCCCCCGTCCTTTCCTCCCTCTTCCTATTCTTTGGTGCCTCAGTGACAACCCATGCGCCCCTCTCCCCTCGCACGATTGGCTGTGGGCTTCAAACAGGTCTTGGACCAAGTTGGTGAGTGGCTCCCATGTTTTGTGGATGGTGGATTAGATTTTTTCCAGGTGAAGGAATTGCGAGAGGCATCACCAGCCAGTCTGCAGCTTTGGGTTACGCTGCTGATAGTCAGCTGAGCAGGATTCTTCGGCGGGCGATTAGGGTGGCCTGAATAGTTCTGTTTGGTCCGATACTCCGAAGACCGCCACGTTCAGGCTTGGCTCCACCCTCACCCCCACCACCTTGAACATCGCTTCAAAGAAGGCTGTCCAGAACCCAACCAATCTGGGGTAGGCCCAGAACACGTGGGACTGTTCGGGCGATTGTCTCTGTTTTCTAAAAGTTCCCATCTGTTTGACACTTTGTGTGTGTGTGTGTTTGATATCAAATCTGAGATTGTAACCGTGTTTTTCAAGGCCGAATAGGGAACTGTACATAAAATCTCCAGGTTTCCATGAACTGCAAGCTACCCGGATTTTAAAGAAGTATTTTTGTGGAGGCGCATTGTGATATTTAGCATGAAGAATCGTTTCAGTGCTGACCACTTTGTATCCTAAATGTATGAATGTTTTTTAATTAATAAACATTAATGTGACATTTAAATTAACTGCCTCAGTTGCTCTTCCATTTGGTGTATTTTTTTCAGCCAGTTATAAGGTGGGCGGGGGCGGGGGGGGGGCTGCTCTATTCCTCGGTTCGAAACCCTCCCTTTCCTGCCCCCTCGCCTCTGCCATTAACTCTCTGATGGAGGTTTCGCTGCCGCTCCCCTCTCTCCCCTGCCAGCAACTTGCCCCATTCTTCATTGGTGAGCTCAGGCAGCAAGAGTCCACACTTTAATTGATGTATCCCCGATCCAAACTCTGCACACATACACACAGTCTACAGCAGAGCTTGTTGGAAAACCAGCAAAGAATCATAGAATTTACAGTGCAGAAGGAGGCCATTCGGCCCATCGAGTCTGCACCGGCCCTTGGAAAGAGCACTCTACTTAAGCCCACACCTCCACTCTATCCCTGTAACCCCATAACCCAGTAACCCCACCCAGCCTTTTTGGACACCAAGGGCAATTTAGAATGGCCAATCCACCTAACCTGCACATCTTTGGACTGTGGGAGGAAACCGGAGCACCCAGAGGAAACCCACGCACACAGGGGGAGGATGTGCAGACTCCACACACACACAGTGACCCAAGCCGGGAATCGAACCTGGGACCCTGGGCCTGTGAAGCAACTGTGCTAACCAATGTTCTACAGTGCTGCCCACAGAAACAGAAACATTCAGCCCATCGAGCCTGTGCTACCATTCAGCGCGTGTTTCTCCAGTCTCGTTACACTGTCGATCAAGAGTAACGAGGCCGATGAATAGTGGGAGAGGCCAAAGATGAGATCTGTGCTGGGCACCAAGCAGTTTGCAATGTAATCGGCCTGTTCCCATGGTGAAACTGGGATCTTACCGCAGCGTGGCCACAAACCAATTATCACCACTGTAGCCCCGTTTCCATACAATCAATGAGAGCGACTCCATATCCAGCGGCCTCCTGTCATTCAGCGGCCTCCCCAGCAGGTAGTCACGCTGGCTCTGATTGGTACTCCTTTTGAAAAATGTGAACCTGGTAGAAGGGCTTCTGTGGGGAGCGAGGAGGTGAGTGGCCATCTTTGCTCACAGGCAAAGAGCCCGGGGGCACTGAGTTTGCTGCCCCTGAGCTCGGCAGGGGGTGGGGGAGTCTCCGTAGGGGTCGTCGTGGGCTGGGGGGTGTCAACCACTCTCGGCACCACCATGTCAACCCCTGGGTCATTTACCTGTTCCGAGGGCAACCCTTCTCCCTGCCCGCCTGCCCCACCAATCACCCATAACCCTCGCTGACGGCCGAGGCCTCTGGCTGCGCGGCTGAAGGCTATTGTTAATGGGGAATTGGCAATCGTGGTTAAGTGAGCACTTCACACAACCCAAGTGGATTCCTGTGGGTGGGTGGGTGATGTAGCATGTGGGGGTCATTGCCCAGCATCCCAATCACACCGTGATGCCTGGACACTGTGCCTGAACACGGCGGGAGGCAACACCCCACACGCAGCAGCCAACACCCCAACACCCAGGGGATGGGACACAGCTCCAGGGACATGTCCATGGTCAGAGGGTGGGTGGGTGCACAGGGAGGGGGGGTTGCCTGGAGAAATGGGCAAAGGGTTCGGAGGTCAGCCCGCATTGTGGAAGAAAGTGACAGAGGCTCGTACTGGTTGTGCAAAAAGGTATTTAATGTGCTGTACAATACCCCACTCCCAGTGGTGCAGCCCCCGCCCCCTCCCCACCCCGGACCTACCCCTCCCCTGGTTCCCTCAGCGATCCTCAACGTGCTTGGCCCTCCTAACTCTACCGCTACGCCTCAGTGTTTCCCCAGGATGCACATCTCTGGTGGAGATAGCCAGCTGCTTTCCTCATCCCGTGGCCTTCGATGCCCCTGGCGCGTGTCCACTGGGGGCTCTGGGGCCAGAGGACCCCGGCTCACTGGTCCATGGTACATGCACAGCCGTGCCGCACTGTACCGTGTGCTGATCCTGAGAAGCAGCCTCATCAGAGGGGTGGACCGCGAGGGAGCTGGTGGTCACCGTTGCCGCCCTATGGGATGGATCTGGCTTGGCACCCGGCACCTCCTCCTCCTGGTCAGTGCTCTGAGAGCCCTGGGCTCCACCTTGGGACAGAGGGGCAGCTGGTTCAAGCTCTGCCAGCCCTGGCAGCTCCCCAATGTCTGCACCATCGTGTTGACACCCTCGGCGATGGTCCTCAGTGACTAGGCCAAGCTCTGCAACGCCTCGGCCATGCCCCGGCCTGGTACTGGTAAACATCCCCCAGTGAGGCAGACATACGGCCGAGACCCTCGGCCATGCCCCGGCCTGGTACTGGTAAACATCCCCCAGTGAGGCAGACATACGGCCGAGACCCTCGGCCATGCCCCGGCCTGGTACTGGTAAACATCCCCCAGTGAGGCAGACATACGGCCGAGACCCTCGGCCATGACCGTCACTGACTGGGCCACACCTTGGACACCTTCACTCATGATGCCAACATCGTGCACCAAGCTCTCCACTGCAGTCACCACCCTAGCAATGTTGGCTTCGGTGCCCCGCGTTGCCGTCACCATCCCCTGCACCCGTAGCCTGTGGGACCCCCCCAATTGGCCATAGATCTGCTGGAGAGACACGAACATCTCCCTGAGGATACCCCGGTTGCTCCCTATCATCTCCATCAGCTGCGGGTACCTCTGTTCCAGAGGCTCAGCATTAGGCTGGAACCCAGCTGGGCCCTGGGATCCAGCAGCCCTCTGACTGGTGTCTCGCCTGGGAATTCCTGCCTCCACCTGATGCGCATCATCAGCAATGTGGTGCTCACCAGATTGTGCCCCAGAAGCCTGTCCACGAACATGTCCCACGGAGCTGTGTGTATCTGCGCTGGTGAAGGGTGGAGATGACAGCTGTGCCACGATTATAACGGTGGCATCCTTGGAGCTCTCCTCCGAGGTATTCTCCAGGGAGTCAGGGGAGGGGGCCGCCTGGGATGGGCCGGCGCCGTTGGCTGGGGGACCTGCAGGAGAATGGACATGTGCTCAGTGGGAAGGATGGGTCAGTCAGTACGGCAATCACTACCCACGTTTGACAAATCCTCTGGGTGGAGCCCGGTGGTTCCTCACCTCTGTGGCATCCGCCAGACTCCGTGTGGGTGACCGCCCTGTCCTCGGCCACCCCAGTCACCTCCAGGCCCGCTCCGCAAAGGAGGTGAGGATTCTTAAATCTGGCACCCCTCCGCCAGCCTGGGCCCTCTCCCGGCGATTATGGGAGAGCTTTTCCTGAGGGGACACAGAGGGGGTATCATTAGCCACACACGTGGTTCACAGTGGTGGGGGAGGGGGTGTTATGGTGGGTTTGGGGGGAGGGGAAGGGAGGGCTGGGTCACCTAGTGTGGTGGTGGGGGGGGGGGGGGGGGGGGGGGGTCATGGATGCTCCCCGGGGGGCTGAGGGGGGGTTGCATTGGTGTCTATTCACTCATACTGCCGAGTATAGGTCGTTGACCTTTCTCTGGCACTGAAGGCCAATCCTTCTGGTCACACTCCCCGAGCTGATGGCTGTCGCCACCTCTTCCCAGGCTGCACTGCCTGCCTTGTGTCTCACCCTCCAGGGGAACAGGACGTCCCTCCTGGCCTCCACTGCGTCCAGGAGCCTTCCCGGGTCAGCATCCCTGAATCTTGGGGCTGGTCTCCTGGGTGCCATTACTGTGAGCTGGCTGGGGTTTGCTCAGCAAGTGCAACTTCAGAGCTGCTCGACCGTGTTAGCGGGGAGCTGGCTGGGGTTGGCTCAGCAAGTGCAGCTTCAGAGCTGCTCGACCGTGTTAGCGGGGAGCTGGCTGGGGTTGGCTCAGCAAGTGCAGCTTCAGAGCTGCTCGACCGTGTTAGCGGGGAGCTGGCGAGCGCGGTCCCGGCTAATCAGCTGGAGAGCCCGTGAGGCCTCGTTAAGTGTGCCAATTAACATTGAATTGCGTTGCTGGCCTCGCTCGGCCGAGTGCTGGAAGGCTTGCGGCAATTCCCGCTCACTACAGCACTTAGAAGTCTTTCCGGAGAATCGCGGCCAATGTGTGTGAAATTAATGTGTGTGTGAAATTGTGTGCATGATTTTCTGAAAGGACTTTTATCCTTACAAATGGTTAAATTATTGTTCAAGAAATATGTTTCTTAGAATTGTTTGCATAATAATAGAAACAAGAATAAAAGAACGCAAAAACTCGAAAGCAAATATAAAAATTGAAAAACCCATAAATAACTGAAATACTAAAACTAAAATAAAACTCCTGAAAAGCCTTCAGTGGCTAGATCCTTAGAAAAGGAAATAAAAAGGAGGTATCTTGGGTAGAACTTCTCCAACAACCCCCGATGGTGAATTTGATTTTCTCCAAACGTAGGAACAATATTGAGTCACCCAACTAAGCAGAAGCACTGGGCAGACTGAGAGACCTCTAACCGAGCAATATTAACCTCTTGGCTATCAGCGAGGCAAAGGCCACAACATCCGCCCCGACCCCAGACTGGACGCCCAGCGAATCCGACACTCCAAATATGGCCATCAGCGGACATGAGTCTAAATCCACATGGAGTATCTCCGACATGGTATTAAAGAATGGAGCCCAGAAGCCAATGAGTTTGGGGCAGTTTGTATGTGTGGCTGGCCGGGTCAAGAGAATGGTGATCACACCTATCATCAAATTTGGGAAAACCCATTCATCCTTTCCCTGGTCACGTGCGTCCTCCATAACGCCTTAAACTGAATTAGGCTCAGCCGAGCACATGAGGCTGTGGAGGTGACCCTGTGAAGGGCCTCGCTCCACATCTCACTAGTGAGCAGTGGGCCCAATCACTCTCCCACTTTGCCCTCACTCTGTGAAGGGCCTCGCTCCAAACCTCACTAGTGAGCAGTGGGCCCAATCACTCTCCCACTTTGCCCTCACTCTGTGAAGGGCCTCGCTCCAAACCTCACTAGTGAGCAGTGGGCCCAATCACTCTCCCACTTTGCCCTCACTCTGTGAAGGGCCTCGCTCCAAACCTCACTAGTGAGCAGTGGGCCCAATCACTCTCCCACTTTGCCCTCACTCTGCTTAGTGAGGAGGGATGCGACGAGAGAATATGGCCATATCGGTCTGAATTAGACCCCTCGCCAGGCTGAGCCAGGGACAGAATCCTCTTCATCAGGGAAGAAGGTGGTGCCAAAGGAAAGGAAGGAAAAGACTTTATGCGAGAGGTTGCAAACTTGAAAATAACGAGAGAGGCTGGAGTTGGGGAGCTGAAATTATCAACTAACTCCCTAAAACTCCCTCGTGCTGCATTTGAGTTTCTTTTTATTCGTTATGGGGATGTGGGTGTCACTGGCTTCACGGAAAGCTAATCTACTACTCCGCCCCTTTTACAGTCCCACTCTCTTCCTGAACACACCAAGATATACACACGCCGGAGTAGAGCAATAAAAAGGATTAATGTGAGGTGGAGGATAAGTGCCCTTGCTTGGGATGTTGAAGTTGTTTCTTGAACTGACTGTCCTTCCAGGACGTGGAGTGATTGAGAACCATCGGTTTGATGGCTAACGCGGATCTTCTGGCTGGAACATACAGTCCAAATCCCCAGGCATGGGATTCCCTCTGGGGAGTGACTTTCACTTTTATTAACCTGGGTCTTCACTCAGAAGATCCGCCTCAGGCCTGCGTAATTCATTTTGGTTTCACACTCCACCAGAATGACCCCTAGCTTGACGAAGGAAAAACTGAGATTCCCCTCAGAGATTCTAAAGAGGGTTCTTTAAACAACTGACCCTGCATTCCGATGTTGCTGGACTGAACTGCCTTGCAGTTAAATCTGACTGTAGAGAGAGAAAGGTCTTTACTTTGAACCTTTAGACACAGTCCATCAGGTAAGAGAGCGACATGATGGCTGTAGCCCTCCATCTTCTTGATCAAACCGAAACTAAAAACCAGATGAAGCCTTCCTGTCCCTGGCAGAACATTCTTGAATGGTCAGCACCAAGAGCCCAGCAAATTAAACAGTTCATTGGCTGACAGCCAAGTCCATCAAGATGAGTCCTCACCAATGCCAGCACATCCCGTTGGATTCCTTTTTCTAAAATTAAAAGTGAAGTTCATCTTAAAGATGTAGCCCCAATAATGGTCCAGGTTCAGAAATGATAAAAGTAAAAGAAAAAGTAAGAAGAATAAACAAGGGATTAACATGAATATCCTGACACCACAGAGATAACAAAACACCACAGAGCTAACTAATCACCAAAAGATACCTAGGGTTACGGCATAGGGGCTGGTTTAGCTCAGTGGGCAGAGAAAAAAAAAGTAAGGTTAAGGGGGGGGGGGGGGGGTTGTTGGGTTACGGGTATAGGGTGGATACGTGGGTTTGAGTAGGGTGATCATTGCTCGGCACAACATCGAGGGTCGAAGGGCCTGTTCTGTGCTGTACTGTTCTATGTTCTATGTTCTATAACTAATCACCACAGAGATACCTAGAGTTACCACAGAGATAACTAACCACCACAGAGATAACGAGTTACCGCTTGGGTAACTAATCACCATAGAGATAACTAATCACCACAGAGATAACTAGAGTTACCGCATAGATAACTAATCACCACAGAGGTAACTAATCGCCACAGAGATAACTAATCACCACAGACAAAACTAATCACCACAGAGATAACTAGAGTTACCGCATAGATAACGAATCACCACAGCGATAACTAATCACCACAGGGATAGCTAGAGTTACCGCATAGATAACTAATCACCACAGCGATAACTAATCACCACAGACAAAACTAATCACCACAGAGATAACTAGAGTTACAGCATAGATAACTAATCACCACAGAGGTAACTAATTATCACAGAGATAACTAGAGTTACCACACAGATAACTAATCATGACAGAGATAACTAACCACCACAGAGATAACTAGAGTTACCGCATAGATAACTAATCAACACAGACATAACTAATCACCACAGGGATAGCTAGAGTTACCGCATAGATAACTAATCACCACAGAGAGAACTAATCACCAGAGATAACTAGAGTTACTGCATTGATAACTACTCACCACAGAGATAACTAATCACCACATAGATAACTAGAGTCACTGCATTAATAACTACTCACCACAGAGATAACTAATCACCACATAGATAACTAGAGTCACTGCATTGATAACTACTCACCACAGAGATAACTAATCACCAGAGATAACCAGCGTTACTGTATTGATAACTAATCACCACAGAGATAACTAATCACCACAGAGATAACTAGAGCTACTGCATTGATAACTAATCACCACAGAGATAACTAATCACCACAGGGATAACTAGAGTTACTGCCTTGATAATTAATCACCACAGAGATAACTAATCACCAGAGATAACTAGAGTTACTGCCTTGATAACTAATCACCACAGAGATACCTAATCACCACAGAGATAACTAGAGTTACTGCATTGATAACTACTCACCACAGAGGTAACTAATCACCACAGAGATAACTAATCACCACAGACAAAACTAATCGCCACAGAGATAACTAGAGTTGCTGCATAGATTAATAATCACCACAGAGATAACTAATCACCACAGAAATAACTAGAGTTACCGCATAGATAATAATCACCACTGCGATAACTAATCACCACAGGGATTACTAGAGTTGCCGCATAGATAACTAATCACCACAGCGATAACTAATCACCACAGGGATAGCTCGAGTTACTGCATAGATAACTAATCACCACAGAGGTAACTAATCACCACAGGGATAACTAATACCCACAGAGATAACTAGAGTTACAGCATAGATAACTAATCACCACAGAGGTAACTAATCACGATGTGGAGATGCCGGCGTTGGACTGGGGTGAGCACAGTAAGATTTCTTACAATATCAGGTTAAAGTCCAACAGGTTTGTTTCGAATCACTAGATTTCGGAGCACTGGTTGGACCTGAGGAAGGAGCAGTGCTCCGAAAGCTAGTGATTTGAAACAAATCTGTTGGACATTAACCTGGTGTTGTAACACTTCTTACTATAACTAATCACCACAGAGATAGCTCAACACCACAGAGATAATTAGAGTTACCACAGAGGTAGCTAATTACCACTGTGATAACTAATCACCACAGAGATAATTAGAGTTACCACAGAGGTAGCTAATTACCACTGTGATAACTAATCACCACAGAGAAAGCTAGAATTATTGGATTGGATTGTTTATTGTCACGTGTGCCGAGGTACAGTTAAAAAGTATTGTTCCATAACGTGAAAACAAACATAAGACATACATAAATATACAAAGTAAATACTAACAGGATTAGTACTACTCAATACTACTCAGTAGAGAAGTGTGTGAAAAGATCAGTTCAGTCCATAAGAGATCATTCAGGATTCTGGTGACAGCGGGGAAGAAGCTGTTTATGAATCTGTTCGTGCATGTTCTCAGACTTTTGTATCTCCTGCCTGATGGAAGAAGTTGGGAGAGTGAATAAGCTGGGTGGGAGGGGTCTTTGATTATGCTGCCCGCTTTCCCCAGGCAGCGGGAGGAGTAGATGGAGTCAATGGATGGGTAACGGGTTTGTGATGGACTGGGCTGTATTCACGACTCTCTGTAGTTTCTTATGGTCTTTGGACAAGCTGTTGCTGTGATGCGGCCAGATAGGCTGCTTTCTATGGTGCATCTGTAAATAATAATAATTGCTTATTGTCACAAGTAGGCTTCAATAAAGTTACTGTGAAAAGCCCCTAGTCGCCATATTCCGACGCCTGTTCAGGGAGGCTGGTACGGGAATATTGGTAAGGGTTAATGTGGACATGCCGAATTTCCTCACTTTCCTGAGGAAGTATAGGCGTTGTTGAGCTTTCTTGGTGGTAGTATTGACGTGGGTGGACCAGGACAGATTGTTGATAATGTGTACACCTAGGAATTTGAAGCTGTCAAACATCTCCACCTCGGCCCCATTGATGCTGACAGGGGTGTGTACAGTACTTTGCTTCCCGAAGTCAATGACCAGCTCTTTAGTTTTTCTGACGTTGAGGGAGAGATTGTAGTCGTTACACCACTCCACTAGGTTCTCTATCTCTCTCCTGTATTCTGACTCGTCGTTATTCGAGATCTGACTCACTACGATTGTATCATCAGCAAACTTGCTGATGGAGTTGGAGCCAAATTTTGCCACACAGTCGTGTGTGTATAGGGAATATTGTAGGGGGCTAAGTAGGCAGCATTGAGAGGCACCGGTATTGAGGACTATCGTGGAGGAATTTTTGTTGTTTATCCTAACTGATTGTGGTCTATGAGCCAGGAAATGCCGCCTGCTGTGGACTGGTTGTGGCGGTATACAAATTGCTGTGGATCAAGGCATTCTGGGAGTATGGAGTTGATGTGACTCATGACCAACCTCTCGAAGCACTTCATTACGATCGATGTCAGGGCCACCTGACAGTAGTCATTGAGGCATGTTACCTGGTTCTTCTTTGGCACCGGTATGGATGCTGGTCTTCTTGAAGCAGGTGGGAAGCTCGGAACGGAGAAGGGAGAGGTTGAAGATGCCTGCGAACACATCCGGCAGTTGTTCCGTGCAGGATCTGAGTGTACGACCAGGGATCCCGTCAGGACCCATCCCTTTCAGAGGGTTCACTTTCAAGAAGGCCAATCTATGGGTCACTGTCTGTGTGGAGTTTGCACATTCTCCCCGTGTTTGCGTGGGTTTCGCCCCCACAACCCAAAGGATGTGCAGAGTACGTGAATTGGCCACGCTAAATTGTCCCTCAATTGAAAAAAAAAATGAATTGGGCTCTCTAAATTTATTTTAAAAAAGAAGGCCAATCTGACTTTGGAAGCTGTGATGGTAGGTATGGGTGTGTCTGAGGCTGTTGGGGCAGTTGACAACGGTTTAATGGTTTCCTGCTCAAATCGAGCACGGAATGCATTGAGTTCACCTGGGAGGGGTGAGCTGCTGCCGAAGATTCTACTTGGCTTTGCTTTGTAGCCCATTATGTTGTTTAAGCCTTGCCACAACCAACAAGAGTCCGTGACATTAGTCTGTGACTCTAACTTAGTCTGGTGTTGTCTCTTGGCATCCCTGATGACTTTGTGGAGGTTGTACCTGGATTTCTTGTATGGTACTGAGTACTTGCTCAGCCATCTCAGAAGGCAGCTAAGAGTTAACCGCAATGCGGTGACTCTGGAGTCACATGTAAGTCAGACCAGGTAACGGTGGCAGATTATCTCTATGGTAACTCGAGTTATCTCTGTGATGAGTAGGTATCCCTGTTGTAACTCTAGTTATCTCTGTGGTGATTAGTTGTCTCTGCAGCAACTCTAGTTATCTCTGTGGCGATTAGTTGTCTCCACAGTAACTCTAGTTATCTCTGTGGTGATTAGTTATCTCTGTGGTGATTGGTTATCTCCATAGTAACTCTAGTTATCTCTGTGGTGATTAGTTGTCTCTGTTGCAACTCTAGTTATCTCTGTGGTGATTAGTTATCCCTATTATAACTCTAGTTATCTCTCTGGTGATTAGTTATCCCTGTTGTAACTCTAGTTATCTCTGTGGTGATTAGTTATCTCTGTGGTGATTAGTTATCTCCATGGTAACTCAAGTTATCCCTGCGGTGATTAGTTGTCTCTGTTGCAACTCTAGTTATCTCTGTGGTGATTAGTTATTCCTGTTGTAACTCTAGTTATCTCTCTGGTAATTAGTTATCTATGCGGTGATTAGTTATCTCCATAGTAACTCTAGTTATCTCTGTGGTGATTAGTAATCTCTGTTGCAATTCTAGTTATCTATGTGGGGTGATTAGGTGCCTCTGTTGTAACTCTAGTTATCTCTGTGGTGATTAGTTAGAACATAGAACAGTACAGCACAGAACAGGCCCTTCGGCCCTCGATGTTGTGCCGAGCCATGATCACCCTACTCAAACCCACGTATCCACACTATACCCGTAACCCAACAACCCTCCCACCCTTAACCTTAATTTTTAGGACACTATGGGCAATTTAGCATGGCCAATCCACCTAACCCGCACATCTTTGGACTGTGGGAGGAAACCGGAGCACCCGGAGGAAACCCACGCACACACGGGGAGGACGTACAGACTCCGCACAGACAGCGACCCAGCCGGGAATCGAACCTGGGACCCTGGAGCTGTGAAGCATTTATGCTAACCACCATGCTACCGTGCTGCCCACAGTTGTCTCTGTTGTAACTCTAGTTATCTCTGTAGTGATTAGTTGTCTATGTAGTAACTCTTGTTATCTCTGTGGTGATTAATTATCCCTGTTGTAACTCTAGTTTTCTCTTATGATGCTTAGTTATCCCTGTTGTAACTGTAGTTATCTCTCTGGTATTTAGTTATCTCTGTGGTGATTAGTTATCCTTGTTGAAACTCTAGTTATCTCTGTGGTGCTTAGTTATCCCTGTTATAACTCTAGTTATCTCTCTGGTAATTAGTTATCTCTGTGGTGATTAGTTATCTCCATAGTAACTCTAGTTATCTCTGTAGTCGAGCTCAGGCTCAACCTGTAGTGCCACCTTGTGGTGAGTGGATATGAGCAGCTCCCCCGTGTCTCGCTGTAAATGGAAACATCACAAATGGCAAAGCCTTTCAGTAGATTTGGATTCATCCACCAAAACAGAGCCGGCCGTCACTCTGCTCCCCCCCCCCCCCACCCCAACCCACCTCCCCATTCCTTTACATTCCTTCCCACTTCTTCCCACTCCTTTACATCCCGTCCCACCCTTTCCCACTCCTTCCCACTCCTGACCTCTTGTCTAAAAATATTTTTATTCAAGGCTTTTTACACATGTACACAAAAATACCAGAAGGCCAAAACATCAACCTGTACAAACAACCACAAATCCCCAACCTCCCCCATACCAACCCTCCACCACATGCTGCAATTCCTTATCCGCCCTCCCAACCTCCCTACCCCCCATCCCCACACCCACCTCTGGCCCCTCAATTCACCTTAAAGAAATCAATGAACTTGCCCTTCTCCAACCTGATGAATTCTGTGGGGTCACTCAGCCACACTCCCACCTTCGCTGGCCCCAAGCCCCGCCAACACGACAAGGTTTATTCCCGGGCAATCAGGGAGGCAAAAGGCCAACACATCGGCCTCTCTCCCCACCTGGACTCCCGGATCTTCCGACACCCCGAATATCGCCACCTCCGGACTTGGGGCCGGACTCGGGGGCCACCCCCACACCAGGAACCTCGGGCATAACGAGCGGGATTCTCCAGTCCGCCAGCCGCATTTTTCGGCGTGGCGAGCGGGATTCTCCATCCCCGCAGCCGGCAAATGGGGTTTCCCATTGTGGCCACATCGTGCCGTCGGGAAACCCGCGGGCGTGGGTGCGCTGCCAGCGGACTGGAGGATCCCTCTGACGGAGAATTCCACTGAATATCCGAGAACCCCTGCCAGTTTTGGACCCCTCAGTTTTAGACACGCCCAAACCTGTCCACGCACTGCCCACACCTGTCTTCCACTCCCACTAAGAAACGGTTCATCCTCGCCACCATCATGTGGGCCCTGTGCACCACCATAAACTGCATGAGGCTTAACCTCGCACCGGACGAGGACACGTTCACCCTTCACACACATCCCTCTACCCACATCCCCAGCCCACACCTCCCCACCCAGCTCCTCCTGCCATTTGTGCTTAATCTCCTCCGCTGGAGCGCTCTCCCTCTCCATCAATTCTTTGTACACATCCGACACACTCCCCTCCCTAATATCATCCTCCGACAACAACGTATCCTGCAACACCCGCAGTGGGAAACTGGATGGGGTGCAGGTGGTATTAGTAAATGTGTATGTGCCAAATTGGGATGATATGGAGTTTATAAAGAGGATGCTGGGGAAGATACCGGACCTGGACTCGCACAGGTTGGTCATGGGAGGGGACTTCCAACACAGTTATTGACCCTGGCTTGGGCCGGTCAAGTTCGAAAACAGGCAGGGTGCCAGCAATGGCAAAGGAACTAAAAGGGCTCATGGAGCAGATTGGGGAGGTGATCCATGGAGATCTGGGCAGCCGAGGGTGAAGGAGTTCTCCTTCTACTCACACGTGCATAAAGTGTACTCCCGGATAGGTTTCTTTATTTTGGGCAGAGCAGAGACGGACTGACTGGTAAAGGAGATACTGCAGATCGATAGGAGGTATGCAGAGACCCCAGAGATAGGGTTTTTCAGGGAACGGAGGAGGATACAGATGGAGTGTGGCTTGTTAACCACAGGGAGGGCGGTGGATCAGCTGAGAAAGGTGAGTGGAGCAATCTATAAGTATGGAGAGAAGGCCAGCAGAATGCTTGCACAGCAGTTTAGAAAGAGGGAAGCAGCCAGGGAGATAGGGAAAGTAAATGAAAGAGATGGGAACCTGGTTGGAGACTCAGCAGGGTTAAATAAGGCGTTTAGGGATTTCTACATTAGGCTGCATAGGTTGGAACCCCCTACGGGGCCGGAGGGGATGAGGCACTTCTTGGAGGGTCTGAATTTCCCAAAGGTGGACGGGAGCTGGTAGAAGGGCTGGGGGCCCCGATCGGGTTGGAAGAGAAAGTGGAGGGTCTGAAGGCCATGCAGTCAGGTAAAGCCCTAGTGCTGGACGGATAACCAGTGGAGTTTTATAAAAAGTTCTCTGGGATATTGGGGCCGGTGTTGACGAGGATGTTCAATGAGACAAGGGAAAGAGGGATGCTGCCCCCAACGATGTCACAGGCCACGATTTTGCTGATTCTGAAGCGGGACAAGAACCCGGAGCTGTCTGGATCCTAGAGGCCGATATCCCTGTTGAATGTGGATGCTGATACACGATCAATTACACAAAGACGAGAGTAGGATGCAATTGAGGCTTTATTACACTGAGATGTGTGGCCTCCTACAGCAGCTGGCGAAATGGCTGCTGTACGGAGAGCACACATATTTATACTCCGCCTACTGGGTGGAGCCAGCAGGCAGGGAACTAGCCCTGTACCTGCAGTACAGGGCCTTACCACAAAACACCTAAACCGACATCCTCTATATACAATATATACATCAGTGGTGACTACCACTGATGCTAAATTGCTGGCCAAAATTTTGTCCTCCAGGATTGAGGATTGTGTTCCGGACATTATTGGGGAGGACCAGATGGGGTTTGTTAAGGGTAGGCAGTTGGTGGTCAATGTAAGAAAGTTGTTAAATGTGATCATGATAGCCCTGGAAGGTAGGGAGGTGGAGGTAGTTATTGCAATAGATGTAGAAAAGGCTTTTGATCAGGTAGAATGGGATTATCTGTGGGAGGTACTGGGATGGTTCGGATTTGGACGGGGCTTTATTGACTGGGTCAGGTTGTTGTATCAGGCTCCTGTGGCAAGCGTACGGACGAATAGGACAACATCAGACTATTTTAGACTGCACCGGGGGACGAGACAGGGATGCCCCCTCTCCCCACTGTTGATCGCGCTAGCTATAGAGCCGTTGGCAATTTGGTTTGAGAGCCTCAAGGGGCTGGAAGGCTGGTCTGGGGGGGGTTTCAGCACAGAGGCTTGCTCTATGGAGACAACCTGCTTCTGTATGTATCGGACCCATTAGAGGGGATGGAATAAATCATGAGGATTCTAGGGGAATATGGACGGTTTTTGGGGTATAAGCTAAATATGGGGAAAAGTGAGATGTTTGCGGTCCAGGTGAGGGGTCAGCAGAGGCGATTGTGTTATGGGAGTGTTGTTTTCGGAACTCCAAAATGTATCATGGAGTTCAACCAACCTCTCCCTTTAATGTATTGTTGCTTTTGAAGAACACGGCTTGTCCCCCAGGTGTGGTATTATAATTATGGACACGTGGGTTTTTAAACACAAAACAATGTTTATTCCATTCATTCAATTTCACCTTTTTAAATAAACATTGGATCCCTTAACACCCCTTCAAAGCTAACCCCGAAAATAATACAACACTAAATAAGCCCTCAAAATGTTCCTTCAAACCTCCAAAAGACTTAACACCTTTAAACAGAAACACATCAGGTTAAAGACATTACTATTATGAGTTTAAATCACCCAAATGATTCAGAGATAGTCTTTCCTGGCAGAGATCACAGCAGATCCAGCTCACTGCAAACACACCCAAGCTCTTTTTCTCAAAACTGAAACTAAAACTCCCAAAAAGCAGAAGTGATCTCAGCTCAGCTCCCCCCTCTGACATCACTTCAGTAATATGAGCTGCTGCATTTCTTAAAGGTACATTGCTTAAACATACATTACTTAAAGGTACTCTCACATGACACCTCTCCCCAAGAAAAATAAATAAATCATCAACTTCAAGGTGGTTTTATTTGTCACTTTTGCACCATCCACTAAGAAATGTACACAGTAAATATACTTTTTCGTTTCACAAAAAAAACACACGCAAACAGGCATAATAAGAAAGTCCATCTTTCCCGTTTTTCTTCCTCCAACTGAAATCCTTCTCGATTGACAGTCTCTTTGAACAAGAAGGTCTCTGCACGATCCATCCATTCCTCTACTCCTCAGCAATTCTCTTTAAAGTTAGATACTTCAGTTTAATCTGATCACAGAGTCCCTTGCAATTCTCCAATACAGGAGCATCAGTTATCACAGCTTTCAGGCAGTCACATGCCTGTTGAAAGTCCTCTGTCCATTGAAATTTTTGACGTTTCTTTATCAAGTCCATCAGTGGAGTAATCACGCCACAAAACATTTGCACAAAGGTTCGATCAAATCCACTCATGCTAAGAAATCGCATTATTTCCCTTCGTTTTGAGGGTATCAGAAACTCCTCAAGGAAAGTGATTCGGGCTTCTCCAAATTCACTTTTGGCTACGTTTACCACCAAACCCACCTCCTGAAGTCAATCGAAGGACTCCATATGATGTTTTAAATGTTCTTTCCACGTCTGGAAGTTGGAAATAAAAGCAGATTGTCCCACTTTCTCAATGCAATCCTTCACGCATGGGATAGGGTAAGAGCCCGTTCTTGTAACTGCATACACCTTTCAATAGTCCACACACAATCATTGGGTACCGTCTGGTTTAGGTACCATCACTATGGGTGAGCTCCATTGGCTGCAACCCACTTCAATTATGCCATTTTTCAGCATACTCAATCTCTCTGTTAACCTGTGCCAATTTTAAAGGATTAAGTCTATATGGATGTTGCATGATAGGAACAGCATCTCCCACATCTACATCATGTATAGCCATTTTAGTACTTCCCAATTTATCTCTGCAAACTTGCCCATGTGATATCAATAACTCTTTCAGGTCAGTTCGTTTTTCCTCAGGAAGGTAACTTAACAATTCATCCCAATTTTTAAGAACATCCTCATTTTCCAATTTAATTTGAGGTATGTCAAATTCACAGTCATCTGGATTTGGTTTGTCACTTTGAGTTAGAATCATTAAAACTTCCCTTTTCTCTCCTTCCTTTCAAAGTACCTTTTAAGCATATTCCCAAGACACACTCGGTGAATCTTTCTTCTATCTGGTGTTTTTACCACATAATCCACCTCATTTAATTTCCTTTCAATCTGATAGGGTCCACAAAACCTCACTTTTAAAGGCTCACCTACTACTGGTAACAACACTAAAACTTTATCCCTACTGACAAAACTACGAACTTTGGATTTCTTGTCCGCTGCCTGTTTCATCACATTTTGTGCAACTTTCAAATGTTGTCCAAAGATGTCCAAAGATGTGCAGGTTAGGTGGATTGGCCATGCTAAATTGCCCGTAGTGTAAGGTTAATTGGGGGATTGTTGGGTTACGGGTATACGGGTTGCGTGGGTTTAAGTAGGGTGATCATTGCTCGGCACAACATCGAGGGCCGAAGGGCCTGTTCTGTGCTGTACTGTTCTATGTTCTATGTTCTATGTTGTCCAGCCAATTTACCTGCTCTATTTAATCGTTCCCTAAATTTGACACGTAATCCAATAGTGTAATTTCCGATTTCTCACCCACTAATTTTTCCTTAATCAATTTAAGTGGTCCTCTTACCTCATGACCAAAAATTAGTTCAAAGGGACTAAATTAGGTAGACTCATTAGGTGCATCCCTAATTGCAAACAGTACGAATGGAATTCCTTTATCCCAATACTCTGGATAATCTTGACAATACGCCCTCAACATTGTCTTTAATGTCTGATGCCACCTTTCTAACGTTCCCTGCGATTCTGGATGATACGCAGTTGAATTAAATTATTTTATTCCTAAGCTATCCATAACTTCTTTGAATAACTTTGAAGTAAAATTTGATCCTTGATCCGATTGAATTTCAGTGGGTAGTCCATATCTAATAAAGAATTTAAGTAACTCCTCCACAATCCTTTTAGCTGTAATATTACGTACTGGAATGGCCTCTGGAAACCTAGTAGACACATCCATTATAGTCAAAAGATATTGATTCCCACTTTTTGTTTTAGGAATCGGTCCTACGCAAGCAATTAGGACCCTCGTAAAAGGTTCCTCAAATGCTGGAATGGGTATTAAGGGTGCTGGTTTTATCACTGCTTGAGGTTTCCCTATCACTTGACATGTGTGACATGACTGACAAAATTTAACTACATCTTTCTGTAGTCCAGGCCAATAAAAATGTTTCTGGATTTTAGCTTGAGTTTTCCTGATTCCCAAATGACCTCCCACTGGTACCTCATGTGCAACTTGCACCACTTCCTTTCTATAGCCTACCGGCAATACTACTTGATGAACTTCTGCCCACTTTTCATCCGCCTGCAAATGTACAGGTCTCCATTTTCTCATCAAGACATCACTTTTACGGTAATAACACTCTGGTATACACTCAGATTCCTCTTCCGTGTATGCTTTCAGATACATCCGTTTTATTTCTACATCTTTCAATGTAACTCTGCCAATTTTCCTGAACTAAAAATATCTGCCTCATCCTCCACCTGTTCTTGTTCTTTTTCAACCATCTGATCAAAAATCGTTTCTGATAATTGCACTTCAACTTCATCTTCACTCTTTGATTTCTCCTCTTGTCTTAATCTGTGACTTTGTGACCGGGTAACTACACAATCCGGAGAAATCCCTGGATATTCGTCCTTCAATCCTTCAGTTGTCTGATTTTCCACTGGCTTATCAACCACAGTAGGCATCACTCCCACCTGCAATCCAGCTATATAATTACCCAAGATAAACCCCCATGAGGGGCCTCACGGTAGCATGGTGGTTAGCATCAATGCTTCACAGCTCCAGGGTCCCAGGTTCGATTCCCGCTGGGTCACTGTCTGTGTGGAGTCTGCACGTCCTCCCTGTGTGTGCGTGGGTTTCCTCCGGGTGCTCCGGTTTCCTCCCACAGTCCAAAGATGTGCGGGTTAGGTGGATTGGCCATTCTAAATTGCCCGTAGTGTAAGGTTAATGGGGGGGATTGTTGGGATACGGGTTACGTGGGTTTAAGTAGGGTGATCATTGCTCGGCACAACATCGAGGGCCGAAGGGCCTGTTCTGTGCTGTACTGTTCTATTCTAAAAACTGTATTCCTGGACAAGATAGTTTCTCTATTACCCCCACTACCACTTCACCACTCTTCACTGGACTTTCCAACCTTACCTTATATAATGGAACACTACTCCTCACCCTGAATTCCACATATCACCACCTTTTCTGGCAACATTCTTCCCAAACTACATAATTCCTCATCTCTTACCACTAAAGATTGACTAGACCTGTATCTCTTAAAATTGTGACTTCTTTACCTGTTCCTCCTGATACACATGAGTAAACTTTACCCAAACAAGTAAATTCTTTAAAGACATCTGGTACCTTCTTAACAATTACTTCTTGAACAGGCTGCACAATCGTTTGCACCTTCTTCGCTTCCCTTGGGCTTTCCTTTACCACTCCAACAAATCCCACTGTCTTATCCTGTTTTACTACATCAGCCTTTCCAGTGCTTTTCTTCAATCACCAACACTGTGACTTAACATGGCCTAGTTTATTGCAGTGAAAACATTTGAAACTTTTCATCTCTTTTCCACCCTCCTGGATTTATTTTTTAATCTGAGGTACACTCTCTTTATTGTCTCCCATCACATCACCTTTACCTTTACCACTTGAGTATTTCTCATGTCCCCAGTTTCTATCCCTCACCGGCTGAAACTGATGTTGGAAACCAATCTTTGATTTATCAACTAATTCATAATCATCTGCCATTTCTGCTGCCAATCTCGCAGTTTTAACCCTCTGCTCTTCCACATGAGTTCTCACTACATCAGGAATTGAATTTTTAAACTCCTCCAAAAGTATAATTTCTCTGAGAGCTTCATACGTTTGGTCTATTTTCAAAGCCCTTATCCACCTATCAAAATTACTCTGCTTGAGCCTTTCAAACTCCAGTATGTTTGACCAAATTCTTTCCTTAAATTTCTAAACCTTTGTCTGTAAGCTTCAGGCACTAGTTCATATGCACTTAAGATGGATTTCTTCAACTCCTCATACGTTCCAGATACCTCCTCCGGTAGTGATGCAAACACTTCACAAGCTCTACCTACCAGCTTTGTTTGAATCAGTAACACCCACATGTCCTGTGGCCATTTCATTTATTTAGCTACCTTCTCAAATGAAATGAAAAAGGCTTCCACTTCCTTCTTGTCAAACTTTGGCAATGCTTGGACATATTTAAACAGATTCCCACCAAGCCCTCGACAATGACGCTCCTTCTCACTATACTCATCACTATCATCCAACTGTACCTTTCCCTTTATGTCTGCCAATTTTAATTGACTTTCATGTTTCATGGCCATTTTCTGAAGTTCAAACTCCCTCTCTTTATCTTTTTCCCTGATCTGTATCTCCCTTTCTTTTTCTTTTTGTTCTGCTAGAGCTATTCTTTCTTTTCTCCTTTCTTCTCTCTTCTTTTCTTTTTCCTCTCTCTCTCTCTTTCTTTCTTTTTCCTCTCTCTCTCTCTTTATTTTTCCTCTCTTTCTCTTTCGTATTCAAGCCGCGTTAATTCTTTCTCATGTTCCATTTGTTTAATTTGCAACTGAATTTTTGCCATTTCCAATGAGTCAAACTCTATCTCAGGCAACTTTAAATGCTTAACCACTGCCATAATTACCTCATCTTTTCGCAGTTTGCCAGGTAATGTTAACTGCAATGTTTTTGCCAAACCTAACAGTCTGCTTTTCGTCTCTGTCCGTAAGGTACTGCGTGTGACAATCTCCACCCCCAAAAACTTCTGAGCCTCTGAAAGAGCCATTGTTCACAACACTCTCCCCACTTAAAGTAAAATACCACACCGGAAAAGCAACAATCCTTCACTGTCTTTAAGTTCACAAAAGCCAATCCAATAGATAGACTTTTATCCCCCTCGAGCCCCCAATTGTTATGGGAGCGGCGCTTTCAGAACCCCAAAATGTATCATGGAGTTCAACCAACCTCTCCCTTTAATGTATTGTTGCTTTTGAAGCACACAGCTTGATCTCCAGGTGTGGTATTACAATTATGGACACGTGGGTTTTTAAACACAAAACAATGTTTATTCCATGAATTCAACTTAACTTTTTTAAATAAACATTGGATCCCTTAACACCCCTTCAAAGCTAACCCCGGAAATAATACAACACTAAATAATCCCTCAAAATATTCCTTCAAACCTCCAAAAGACTTAACACCTTTAAACAGAAACACATCAGGTTAAAGACATTACTATTATGAGTTTAAATCACCCAAATGATTCAGAGATAGTCTTTCCTGGCAGAGATCACAGCAGATCCAGCTCACTGCAAACACAGACACACCCAAGCTCTTTTTCTCAAAACTGCAACTAAAACTCGCAAAAAGCAGAAGTGATCTCAGCTCAGCTCCCCCCTCTGACATCACTTCAGTAATATGAGCTGCTTCATTTCTTAAAGGTACATTGCTTAAACATCCATTACTTAAAGGTACTCACGCATGACAATTGGGGGAGCTGCTGTTTAGATTAGTAGGGGGAAGCTTTAGGGACCTAGGCATTCAGTGGTGTGGGAATGGGACCGGCTGGATAAATTAAATCTGGCCCGACTAGTCGACCAAATGAAGGACGTTTTTTGGAGATGGGACGCATTCCCGTTGTCACTGGCTGGGAGGGTGCAGACGGTGAAGATGACGGTCCTCCCGAGATTCCTGTTTGTGTTTCAGTGTCTCCCCATCTTTATTCCGCGGCCGTTTTTTAAACGGGTCAACAAAGTGATCACTGGCTTTGTTTGGGCGGGCAAGACCCTGCGAGTAAAGAAGGTAGTGCTTGAACGGCGTCAGGGAGAGGGCAGGTTGGCGCTGCCAAATTTTAGTAACTATTACTGGGCTAAATATAGCCATGATCAGCAAGTGGATGGTGGGGGAGGGGTCGGCATGGGACCATACGGAGGCGGCTTCATGCAAGGGCACCAGTCTGGGGGCATTGGCAACTGTGCCTCTGCCGTGCCCGCTGGCACAGTACTCCACCAGCCCCGTGGTGGTGATGGCCCCGAGAGTCTGGGGGCAATGGAGGAGACATGTGGGAGCAGAGGGAGCATCAGTCTGGTCCCCAATCTGTAATAATCACCGGTTTGCCCTGGGAAGTATGGATGGGGGTTCCGGATATGGTGGAGAACAGGGATTGAGAGGACGGGGGACATGTTTATGGATGGGAGCTTTCCAAGTATGAGGGCGCTGGAGAAGTTTGGGTTGGCGAGGGGAAACAAATTCAGGTATCTGTGGGACTTCCTACGTAAACAGGTGTCAACCTTCCCGCTCCTACCGCTAAGGGGGATTCAGGACAGGGTAGTTTCCAGAGGGTGGGTAGGAGAAGGGAGCGTCTCGGACATTTACAAGGAACTTATGGGGTAAGAGGACACGTAGACCGAGGGGTTGAAGCGCAAGTGGGAGGAGGAGCTGGGAGGAGAGATAGAGGATGGTCTATGGATGGACGCGTTGAGTAGAGTCAACGCGTCCACAACATGTGCCAGGCTCAGCCTGATACAATTCAAGGTCGTTCATCGGGCTCACATGACAGTGGCCCGGATGAGCAGATTGTTTGGGCTGGAAGACAGGTGTGCAAAATGTGTGGGAGGACCAGCGAACCATGTCCACATGTTCTGGGCATGTCCAAAGAAGAGGGGATTCTTGCAGGGGTTTGCAGATGTCATGTCCATGGTGTTAAAAACAAGGGTGGCGCTGAGTCCAGAGGTGACGATTTTCGAGGTGTCGGAAGACCCGGGAATGCAGGAGGAGAAAGAGGCAGACCTTCTGGCCTTTTCTTCCCTGGTAGCCCGGAGACAGATACTATTCGCTTGGAGGGACTCAAAGCCCCCAAAGTCGGAGACCTGGCTATCGGACATGGCTAGCTTTCTCTGTCTGGAGAAAATCAAGTTGGCCTTGAGAGGGTCACTGTTAGGGTTCACCCGGAGGTGGCAGCCGTTCTGCGATTTTTTCGCAGAAAATTCATCGTCAGCAGAAGGGGGGGGGGGGGTTAGTTTAGCTTAGAGTAGGGGGTTAATAAAGGTGGGACCTGTAAGAGAGGGAGACGGCTTTTGCACTATGTTTATTGTACATTGTTTATTTTGTTGTTGTTACAATACCAAAAATACCTCAATAAAATATTTATTTAAAAAAACAGTGCCCTCAAACTCGTTCCCTTACACCTCGCAGCCTCCATCCACTCCCAAACCGATCTCTGATTTCGCTGCCCAATAATAATTTATCAAATTCGATAAAGCCAGCCCCCCACCACCTCTTGCCCCCTCTCCAGGAACACCCTCCTCACCGTGGGGTCATCCCTGCCGACACAAACCCCAAAATTAACCTTCCTGAAAAAGGACTTGGGGACAAATATAGGGAAGTTCTGGAACACGAACAAGAACCTGGACAACACTGCCATTTTCACCGTTTGCACGCGCATGGCTATTGACAGCAGCAACGCATCCCACCTCTTGAAATGCTCCTCCATTCCCTCTCCCAGTCATGCCAAGTTCAATTTGTGTAGCTGGGCACAGCTCCGCCCTACCTGGATTCCAGGTGGATGCCCCCACCACCCTGAATGGTAACTCTCCTAACATCCTCTCTTACCCTCTAGCATTGATTGGCGACACCTCGTTCTTCCCCATGTTCAATTTGTACCCCGAAAACCGGCCAAATTCTCTCAAAATCTCCATAAGCCCTCCAATGTTGCCTATCAGGCACGAATTATACAACAACAGAACGTCCGCATATAGCAAAATCTGTGCTCAGTACCCTCCCGTCCCTGGCGCCGCGCCCCCTCCCACCCCCCCACCGGCTCAAATCCCTCTCCTGCTGTTCTGGTTACTCTGCAGCAACGCTGTCACTCGGCCTATCTCATCTCCCGCTGACAGGGGGCACCAGAGAGCAGGCCGGGTATTGTCAATGACACCTGAACACATCCTGGAACAGGCTCCAACAATACAGAGTGGGAATAAAACCTCACGCAGAGAATGTAACCAAACATCTGTACAGCTGGGAACAGTGGAAGCACGCTCAACAAAACGATGAATTAAACTGAATGCAACTGTTTCAGTGTTACTGAATCAAGCAACTCGACAGCTTAACAATAAATATACTATGGTAGAAATAATGATTTTAAACAAGATACATGTGAAGTTTTAAATGTGTTTTGTGCAGTGTTCTGCTAACTGGCTTGTGAGGGAGAGAGAGGGCAAAGACTACATTTTGAAGGTGGCAGCATTGACAAGTCAGAGAGCAGGGCACAGCCAAGAGCTGGAGCAGAAATTGGAGACTGCGGAGTCGAAGCATTGAGACATGGATGGGGCAGACTGGAGATGGGGTAGCACAGTGGTTAGCACAGTTGCTTCACAGCTCCAGGGTCCCAGGTTCGATTCCCGGCTTGGGTCACTGTCTGTGCGGAGTCTTCACGTTCCCCCCGTGTCTGCGTGGGGTTTCCTCCGGTTTCCTCCCACAGTCCAAAGATGTGCGGGTTAGGTGGATTGGCCAGGATAAATTGCCCTTAGTGTCCAAGAAAGGTTTGGTGAAGTTACGGGGATAGGTTGGAGGTAGGGGCTTGGGTGGGGTGCTCTTTCCAAGGGCCGGTGCAGACTCGATGGGCTGAATGGCCTCCTTCTGCACTGTAAATTCTATTCTATGATGCTAACTGTGCTAGACAGCTGGGAATTGGTATCGGAGTGGGTGAGGCGTATCACCTGGACAGCATCGCTGGGCTTGAGATGCCAAGGAGAGAGGGAGGTCTCCTTCCTGTCTGAGAGATAAGGTAAACCTGGTCACATGGTGACAGGAAGTTACCACAGGTGTCAAAATGGGAAGGTGCCGGGCCAAGGTGCAGCTGATGCTGAAAGAACTGGACCTGGTCCTGTGAGTGAGGGAGGCTGAAATTTCTGCAGCTCCAGCAGTGGCCCAGGGTTCCCAGGGTGAAGCTGAGAGTCATAGCAGTGAGCAGAAAGCAGCTTCCAATGTTACCTCCTGTAACGCAATAGGGAAAGGACAGGACATTCTGTCACGACTATCCTCCCTGCCAACTGGTAGGAAGATGGGCAGATTTGGGAGGAAAACTGGGGGTGTGCAAAGAGTCGGCAACCGGGGACTGGATCTGGGACACACCGCTGTTCGTGGTATCCGGAGGCCTCAATGAGAGGGAGCAGACGGTGGAATTTCTGTGTGGGAAAGCTCGCTGGGAAATACTAGGAAGAGGCGCACATGTCCAAAGAAGCCTTTGGGGGATGTTTGAGATCCTGGCTCAGGTTTCTGGGGTACAGCAGCAAACTGTCTATGTTTATGAATATAAGCAAGTGTAAGGAGAAGATCTTGTCTTCGTAGCACAGTGGTTGGCACTGTTGCCTCACAGCCACAAGGACCCGGGTTCAATCCCAGCCTCGGGTCACTGTCTGTGTTGGAGTTTTCCACGTTCTCCCCCGTCAGTGTGGGTTTCCTCCCATAGTCCAAAGATGTGCTGGTTAGGTGGATTGGCCATGCTAAATTGCCCCTAAGTGTCCAGGGATGTGCAGGTGGGTGGGGCTACGGGGATAGGGCAGGGGAGTGAGCCTAAGTGGGGTGCTCTTTCAACAAGTCAGTGCAGACTTGATGGGCCAAATGGCCTCCATCTGCACTATATGGATTCTACAGACTCTATGGACTCTATCTCTGGAGCCGGTGAAGTGGTTTAACTGCATCGTCCGCCTGGAACCCTTCCTGCGGATTGACTAGGGAGACACAGCTGAAAAAACGCCCAGCTGAAGCAGCGGGTGGTGAAGATGCCTGGAGGGAGTTGAGGAGATTCAACAGCAACAAACCCTGACTCTCCTGTCGCATCGTCCGGATCATGGGGGAAGTCTGGGGTCCGAAGGAAAGAGGCTCCTCCTGGGGAACTGACTGGCAGCAAGGGTGAAGAGGTAGCCTATGTACAAATCCTATCCATGCTGTCCTTTCCCCACAGCAAGCCTTCTGGCCAATCCCATCCAAGGAATACATCCCAAAAGTGCTGGGCTTGTAACGGGGATGGGCACGCTGCTTAGAACGTGCCTAGGGACCACACAAACAGAAGGAATGGTGACCCCATCCAACACAAACTGCAGTCTTCATCTCTCACCAGAGAAGATACAGGCTCAACTAAGGAAATGAAAACGCTGAGGACCTGGGAAGGAACGCATCTTTGCCAGTTTAGAGAGGATTACAGCTGATGCTATGCCTGTGCCTCAAGCAAATGGCAATATTCACAGCCCAATCCTCCACAGAATCCGGGCACAGAGTTGATTGAGTGTTACCGATGTGCTTATGAGTGAGATCCAAACCCAATCCAGAGAGGTGGGGATATGGTTGCTTTCACCTTTGCCCATTCTTTCTTAAAAGAGAAGCTCAGGCAGCTCCAGCTTGGCAGCGAAGAGATCTGTAGGCTTCACTGCTACTGGAAGGCCCGACATCCACTAACCCAGCACCACCTGATGAAGGAGCCCAAACAGTAAAATGCTGCAGTGCTGGGAGAGGATCGGGGAAGAGGCGGTTCCTCTACTGGCTGCTTCGTGACATCGGAAGAGAGAGGTGAAGCAACTTCTCCTTCCTGGCAGCTTCAAGTGTTAAGCCATGAGAACGATTCATGATTAGACGAGGCACCAGGCATGGGAAAAGACGACTGCGCTGACCAGGGAGCCGTGTCCCGGGATGACTGCTGATATTGGTGACTACTGTCGGAATTGTGTATTGTGGCTCAAGCAGGAAAGCAGCTTCACTTTATAATGAGATCCCCGGTTACCACTGAGCCTCTGGAGGTCTTCACAATGGACTTTTCAGGCCTCGCCCCTATCAGCAATGGGTCCAAGCACATTCCCGTACTTACAGATGTCCATTCACAAAGGTTACACCAGCCATTCCCACCCATAACCAAAGACCTAGCCTGTGTTAGTACACGATTGGTTCATCTGTTTCGGTTTCTCACGTTGGATTACCTGTGACCATGGGGATAACATTAAGTAAGATCCTATAGGAGCTGTGGAAGGTGTATGTCATTGTCAAGAACCACTCAATCCTCTACCATCTAGGGGCTAATGGACAGTGAATGATTCAAATGCAAGACCGATTGTGTGCCTTGTCTCCAATGAGTGGCCTGAGTATCTTCTGGAGCTATGTTTACGACAGTACCCACGTTCCTCTATGGGGATCTCTCCACGCTTCACTGCTCTGGGAGAGGCCCAGACCTTCCCAATTCAGATCATCTCCTTGGGCACACTGCACATTCAAATGGAGATGGCCAAGTTGTCGACTGGATTGCTAAGCATGCAGTATTCTGGACTTTATTCATAAGGGCATCGAGTACAATAGGAAGGAGGATATGTTGAACTTGTATAATACACTAGTTAGATCTCAGCCCTCAGCTGGAGTATTGTGTACAGTTCTGAGCATCACACTTTAGGAAGGATGCGAATGCACTGGAGAGAGTGCGGAAGAGGTTTACAAGAATGGTTTGAGGGATGAGAAAATTCAGTTATGCAGACAGGTTGGTGGTTGGAGAAGATTGAGAGGAGATTTGATAGAGGCATTCAAAATCATGAGGGGTTTGCACAGATAGGAAGGAACTGTTCCCATTGGTGAAAGAATCGAGAACCAGAGGACACTGATTTAACGTAATCGGTGATAGAAGAGAAAGTGATGTGAGGAAGACCTTTTCACCACAGCGAGTGTTTAGGGTCTGGAATATGCTGTCTGAGAGTGTTGGAGGCAGCTTCAACTGAGGCATTTAGCAGGGTATAAGATGATTATTTGAATAGAAACGATGAGCAGGAGTCCGGGGAAAAGGCAGGAGAATGGAACCAGGTGAACTCCTCATTTAGAAAGTCGGTGCCGACATGATGGGGCACATGGCCTCCTTCTGTTCTGTAAGAATTCTGTGATTTGTGAATCATCATGTGAGGTTAAATCAGACATTTGACACGGTGTCCAAGAGCAGTGTTCTTCAAAGTCGGGGGTGCGACCCGTGGGTGGGTCGTGGGCAGGTGTCGGGAGGGTCGCGGAGCCGTTGTCCACGACGCTCCCGATCACGCAAATCCCCGCGCAGCAGCCGACTTTTAATAACGCCGGCTGCAAGGGTCCACGAACATGTTAAAAAAAGTCGGCCGCATTGCGCATGCGCGCACGATGACCGGCGCGCATGCGCATTCTGCGAACATGTTTAAAAAATCAGCCGCATTGCGGATGCGTGCCGATAATTGGGCACGCATGCGCAGTGCGGCCGCTATTTTATTTAAACAGTTGCAACTTTTTGTTTTACAAGTGCAGTGGTTTTGATTCATTTATTCATTTATTTTATTCATTTAATTTTTTTTTTCATTTATTTTATTCGTTTAATTTCTTTCATTTATTTTATTCGTTTAATTTTTTTTTCATTTATTTTATTCATTTTTTTTTACAAGTTCGGGGGGGTTTATTTGATAAAAATTTACAGGAAAAATATGCAGAACTTTGGACAGATGGAGACTCCATACTTTCCGACACTGGAAGGCTTCACCTTCATCCAACAGGTTCCATTGGAGGAGCGTGTATGAGGGCTAAAGGGACCCAAAACCATTTCCTCCATTTTTGTCAGCAGCAAATAAGGTAAGAGAAAATGGTGGGTCGTGCAGGTCGGCCGGTGTGGATCGCGAAGGTCGGCCGGCGTGGGTCCCGATGGTTGGCCGGTTGGTAAAAATGGGTTCCTGGAAATAAAGTTTGAAGAACACTGTCCAAGAGGACTGAGACAGAAAAGCTGCAAAGAAAAACATTACTCAGGGCTGACAAGGTGCACCTTCTGATTGACGGCACTCCTCTGTGGTGGGAATATCAGGCATCGGAATAAGATCCTGAACCCCACAAAGTATTCATGTAGATTGATGTATATCTGTCAGTCACCTGAGGCCTGTTTAGGGGCACAAAGGGCACATTGTATTCTTCTCTTTGAAGTTTAGGTATTTTTTGAGTCATCGATTAGCTGAGGTCTGCATAAAAGACAGACAGAAAGCGCACTCAGTAAGCTTGCGCTTTTCAAGGAGACATATCCGGAGTGAGGCACATCTAGAGTGGGAATTGCAACTTGGTAATTTGGTGCAGTGAGGTAATTCGGTGCAGAGTGAGAGAAGGTGCTTTTTCAGAGGTGCTTTTTAACCCTGGTAAGTGACTGGTAAGTAGTTTTTCTTTTCATTGTCTAATTTATTTATTTTTATTTTGAAATTGTAGTTGTATAAGTTTACCTAAGGTTTAAGACATGGCAGGATATCCCAGACCCGTGTCATGCTCCTCGTGTGCGAAGTGGGAGCTCAGGGACACGTCCACTGTCCCTGGCTCCTTCACGTGCAAGAAGTGTGTTCAGTTGCAGCTCCTGTTAGACCGCTTGACGGCTCTGGAGCTGCGGATGGACTCACTTTGGAGCATCCGCGATGCTGAGTAGGTCGTGGATAGCACGTTTAGCGAGTTGGTCACACCGCAGGTGAAAGTTACTGAGAGAGATAGCAAATGGGTGACCAAAAGACAGAGCAAGAGTAGGAAGGCAGTGCAGGTGTCCCCTGCGGTCATCTCCCTGCAGAACAGATATACCGCTTTGGATACTGTTGAGGGAGATGGCTCACCAGGGGAAAGCAGCAGCAGCCAGGTTCATGGCACCGTGGCTGGCTCTGCTGCACAGCAGGGCAGGACGAAAAATGGAAGGGCTATAGTGATAGGGGACTCGATCGTAAGGGGAATAGACAGGCGGTTCTGTGGACGCAATCGAGACTCCAGGATGGTATGTTGCCTCCCTGGTGCAAGGGTCAAGGATGTCTCGGAGCGGCTGCAGGACATTCTGGGGGGGGGGGGGGGGGGGTGAACAGCCAGCTGTCGTGGTGCACATAGGCACCAACGATATAGGTAAAAAACGGGATGAGGTCCTTCAAGCGGAATTCAGGGAGTTAGGAGGTAAACTAAAAAGTAGGACCTCAAAGGTAACAATCTCAGGATTGCTACCAGTGCCACGAGCTAGTCAGAGTAGGAATGTCAGGATAGATAGGATGAATGCGTGGCTCGAGAGATGGTGCAAGAGGGAAGGATTCAAATTCCTGGGGCATTGGGACCGGTTCTGGGGGAGGTGGGACCAGTACAAACCGGACGGTCTGCACCTGGGCAGGACTGGAACCGATGTCCTAGTGGGGGGTGTTTTCTAGAGCTGTTGGGGAGGGTTTAAACTAATGTGGCAGGGGGATGGGAACCGATGCAGGAAGTTGGAAGGTAGTAAAACAGGGACAGAAACAAAAGGAAGTACGGGGAAAAGTGCAAGGCAGAGAAGACATAGTCAAAAATCAAAAAGGGCGACAGTACAAGGTACAGTGACTGAGGGGAGCACAGTGAATAGGCCCAGTAACACTAAAAGGAATAAAACTGGAGATGTTAAGATTCAAAACAGAGGTAAAAAAACCAATGAAAGTGTACTTTACCTGAATGCTCGTAGTATTCGGAATAAAGTAAATGAGTTGGTGGCACAAATCATCGTGAATGACTATAATTTAGTGGCCATTACTGAAACATGGTTAAAGGATGGTCACGACTGGGAGTTAAATATCCGAGGGTATCAAACTATTCGGAAGGACAGAGTGGATGGTAAGGGAGGAGGTGTTGCTCTGTTATTTAAGGATGACATCCGGGCAATAGTAAGGGATGACATTGGTGCTATGGAGGATAAGGTTGAATCCATTTGGGTGGAAATCAGGAATAGTAAGGCGAAAAAGTCACTGATAGGAGTAGTCTATCGGCCATCAAATAGTAACGTTATGGTGGGGCAGGCAATAAAGAAAGAAATAACTGATGCGTGTAGAAATGGTACAGCAGTTATCATGGGGGATTTTAATCTACATATCGATTGGTTTAACCAGGTCGGTCAAGGCAACCTTGAGGAGGAGTTTTTGAATGTATCCACGATAGTTTCCTAGAACAGTATGTAATGGAACCTATGAGGGAATAAGCGGTCCTCGATCTTGTCCTGTGTAATGAGACAGGATTGATTCATGATCTCATAGTTAGGGATCCTCTCGGAAGAAGCGATCACAATATGGTGGAATTTAAAATACAGATTGAGGGTGAGAAAATAAAATAAAATACTAGTGTTTTGTGTTTAAACAAAGGAGATTACAATGGGATGAGAGAAGAACTAGCTAAGGTAGACTGGGAGCAAAGACTTTATAGTGGAACAGTTGAGGAACAGTGGAGAACCTTCCAAGCGATTTTTCACAGTGCTCAGCAAAGGTTTATACCAACAAAAAGGAAGGACGGAAGAAAGAGGGAAAATCGACCGTGGATATCTAAGGAAATAAGGGAGAGTTTCAAATTGAAGGAAAAAGCATATAAAGTGGCAAAGATTGGTGGGAGACTAGAGGACTGGGAAATCTTTAAGGGGCAACAGAAAGCTACTAAAAAAGCTATAAAGAAGAGTAAGATAGAGTATGAGAGTAAACTTGCTCAGAATATAAAAACAGACAGTAAAAGTTTTTACAAATATATAAAACAAAAAAGAGTGGCTAAGGTAAATATTGGTCCTTAAGAGGATGAGAAGGGAGTTTTAATTTATTGTCTAATTTATTTATTTTTATTTTGAAATTGTAGTTGTATAAGTTTACCTAAGGTTTAAGACATGGCAGGAGATCCCAGACCCGTGTCATGCTCCTCGTGTGCGAAGTGGGAGCTCAGGGACACGTCCACTGTCCCTGGCTCCTTCACGTGCAAGAAGTGTGTTCAGTTGCAGCTCCTGTTCGACCGCTTGACGGCTCTGGAGCTGCGGATGGACTCACTTTGGAGCATCCGCGATGCTGAGGAGGTCGTGGATAGCACGTTTAGCGAGTTGGTCACACCGCAGGTGAATGTTACTGAGGGAGATAGAAAATGGGTGACCAAAAGACAGAGCAAGAGTAGGAAGGCAGTGCAGGTGTCCCCTGCGGTCATCTCCCTGCAAAACAGATATACCGCTTTGGATACTGCACAGCAGGGTAGGAAGAAAAATGGCAGGGCTATAGTGATAGGGGACTCGATCGTAAGGGGAATAGACAGGCGGTTCTGTGGACGCAATCGAGACTCCAGGATGGTATGTTGCCTCCCTGGTGCAAGGGTCAAGGATATCTTGGAGCGGCTGCAGGACATTCTGGGGGGGGGGGGAGGGTGAACAGCCAGCTGTCGTGGTGCACATAGGCACCAACGATATAGGTAAAAAACGGGATTAGGTCCTACAAGCGGAATTCAGGGAGTTAGGAGGTAAACTAAAAAGTAGGACCTCAAAGGTAGTAATCTCAGGATTGCTACCAGTGCCACGAGCTAGTCAGAGTAGGAATGTCAGGATAGATAGGATGAATGCGTGGCTCGAGAGATGGTGCAAGAGGGAAGGATTCAAATTCCTGGGGCATTGGGACCGGTTCTGGGGGAGGTGGGACCAGTACAAACCGGACGGTCTGCACCTGGGCAGGACTGGAACCGATGTCCTAGGGGGGGTGTTTGCTAGAGCTGTTGGGGAGGGTTTAAACTAATGTGGCAGGGGGAGCACATGGTAGCATGGTGGTTAGCATAAATGGACAGCTCCAGGGTCCCAGGTTCGATTCCCGGCTGGGTCACTGCGGAGTCTGCACGTACTCCCCCTGTGTGCGTGGGTTTCCTCCGGGTGCTCCGGTTTCCTCCCACAGTCCAAAGATGTGTGGGTTAGGTGGATTGGCCATGCTAAATTGCCCGTAGTGTCCTAAAAAGTAAGCTTAAGGGGGGGGGTTGTTGGGTTACGGGTATAGGGTGGATATGTGGGTTTGAGTAGGGTGATCATGGCTCGGCACAACATCGAGGGCCGACTGTGCTGTACTGTTCTATTCTATGTATTAATGGGAGATGAGGAAATGGCTGAGGAACTGAACAGGTTTTTTGGGTCGGTCTTCACAGTGGAAGACACAAATAAACTGCCAGTGACTGATAGAAATGAGGCTATGACAGGTGAGGACCTTGAGAGGATTGTTATCACTAAGGAGGTAGTGATGGGCAAGCTAATGGGGCTAATGGTAAAGCGAAAAGTGCAGAGGGTGGGGACTTTAATACAGTCCTTGACCCCGACCTGGACCGGCCGTGCTCCAGAACGGGCAGGGTCCCAGCAATGGCAAGAGAACTGAGGGGGTTCATGGAACAAATGGGAGGTGTGGACCCCTGGAGAATCAGCCGGCCGACGGGGAAGGAGTTCTCGTTCTATTCACATGTTCACAAGGTTTATTCTCGTATTGACTTCTTTATTATGAGTAGAGACAGAGGGATACTGAATACTCGGCGATCACTATTTCGGACCATGCTCCACATTGCATCGACCGGCTGGTCTGCAAAGAAAGTTATCAGCGCCCACAATGGAAGTTAGAGGTGTGATTGTTGGCAGAGGAGAGGGTGTGTGAGAGAGTGGGGAAATGCATGCAGGTCAACGAAATGAAAAATCAAAATCGCTTATTGTCACGAGTAGGCTTCAATGAAGTTACTGTGAAAAGCCCCTAGTCGCCACATTCCGGCGCCTGTCCGGGGAGGCTGGTACGGGAATCGAACCGTGCTGCTGGCCTGCTTGGTCTGCTTTAAAAGCCAGTGATTTAGCCAAGTGAGCTAAACCAGCCCCATGCTAAACCAGCCCCGATACAGGGGAAGTCTCAGCAGCGATGCTCTGGGAGGCGCTGAAAGCGGTGGTGAGAGGGGAACTGATCTCAATCCGAGCCCATAGGGACAGAACGGACAGGGCAGAGATGGACAGACTGGTGCAGGAGATGACACGGACAGATAGGGAATATGCAGACTACCCGAGGGCAGAGCTACTTAGGGAGCGACGGAGACTGCAGGCGGAGCTGGGGGCGCTATCCACTGGGAAGGCTGTAGAGCAACTCAGAAAGGCCAGGGGCGCGGTGTATTAGTATGGAGAGAAAGCCAGCAGAATGCTTGCACAGCAACTTAGGAAGAGGGAGGCGGCCAGGGAGATAGGGACGGTAGTGGACAGGGAACCGGGTGGGAGACCCGACAGGATTGAACAGGGTATTCAGGGACTTTTACAGTAAGCTGTATACCTTGGAACCCCCCACGGGGCCGGAGGGGTGAGGCGCTTCTTCGATGGGCTGACCTTCCCAAAGGTGGGCAGGGGGATGGTAGAGGGGCTGGGGGCCCCAATTAGAGCTGAAGAAGTAATGGGGGGCCTGAAGGCCATGCAGTCGGGTAAAGCCCCGGGGCTGGATGGGTATCCAGTGGAGTTCTACAAAAAGTTTGCGGGTATACTGGGGCCGGTGCTGGTTAGGGTGTTTAACGAGGCGAGGGACAATGGGGTGCTACCCCCGACGATGTCGCAAGCCACCATCTCGCTGATATTAAAATGGGATAAGGATCCGGAGGTCTGTGGGTCCTATAGGCCGATCTCCCTAATTAATGTGGGCGCTAAACTTCTGGCCAAGATCCTGGCGTCCAGAATCGAAGACTGCGTACTGGACGTGATTGTGGAGGACCAAACGGGGTTTGTTAAGGGCAGGCAGCTAGTAGCCAATGTAAGAAGGCTACTCAATGTGATTATGATGCCCCCGGAGGGCAGAGAGGTGGAGGTAGTGGTGGCAATGGATGCCGAAAAGGCTTTTGACAGGGTGGAGTGGGACTATTTATGGGAGGTGTTGGGACGGTTTGGGTTTAGAGACGGCTTTGTGGACTGGGTTAAACTGCTATATCAGGCCCCGGAGGCTAGTGTAAGGACGAACAGGACGACATCTGAGTATTTTAGACTACACCGCGGGACAAGACAGGGGTGCCCCCTCTCTCCACTGCTGTTTGCGTTGGCCATAGAACCGCTGGCAATTGCTCTGAGAGCGGCAAGGGGATGGAAGGGAATGGTCAGGGGGGGGATAGAACACAAGGTCTCGCTCTACGCGGATGACCTGCTTTTGTATGTGTCAGATCCAGCGGCAGGGATGGACGGGATTATGGAAATCCTAGGGGAGTTTGGCCGGTTTTCGGGCTACAAGTTGAACATGGCAAAAAGCGAGATGTTTGTGGTGCAGGCAAGGGGTCAGGAGAATAGGCTGAGGGAGCTACCATTTAGGCTGGTTGGGGAAAGTTTTAGGTATTTAGGAATACAAGTGACTGGGGTAAGATGCATAAGTTGAACTTGTCCAGGCTGGTGGAGCAAATGAGGAGCGAGTTTCGGTGGTGGGATGTGCTCCCACTGTTACTAGCGGGGAGAGTGCAGACGGTGAAGATGATGATCCTCCCGAGATTCCTGTTTATTTTTCAGTGTCTCCCTATTTTCATTCCGCGGTCCTTCTTTAAAAGAATCAATAAAATCATCCTGGGATTTGTTTGGGCGGGAAGTCCCCGCGGGTAAAGAGGGGGATGCTGGAACGGAACCGTAGCGAGGGGGGGACTGGTGTTGCCGAACCTGAGCAACTACTACTGGGCGGGTAACATAGCCTTGATAAGGAAATGGATGGTGGGTACGGGGTCGGTTTGGGAGCGGGTGGAGGCTGCTTCATGTAGGAGCACCAGCTTGGCAGCCCTGGGTTTGGAGCGTGGCGGAGGGCGGGGGTGGGAAGGATGGGCGACTTGTTCCTGGAAGGGAGCTTCGCGAACATGAGGGCGCTGGAGGAGAAGTTCGGGCTGGCGAGGGGGAATGACTTTCGGTATTGCAGGTGCGGGATTTCGTACGTAGTCAGGTCCCATCCTTTCCACGCCTTCCACCAAGGGGGATCCAGGACAGGGTAATTTCCAGGGGTGAGGTAGGAGAGGGGAGAGTCTCGGATATTTATAAGGAGCTTCTGGGAGCGGAGGACACAGGGACCGAGGAACTGAAACTTAAGTGGGAGGAGGAGCTTGGTGGGGAGTTGGAGGGAGGCGTATGGGCAGACGCTCTGAGGAGGGTAAATGCAACCGCAACATGTGCCAGGCTCGGCCTGATTCAGTTCCAGGTGGTTCACCGGGCCCACATGACGGTGGCCCCGATGAGCAAATTCTTTGGAGGACAAGTGTGCTAGATGTGGGGGAGGACCAGCAAACCATGTCCACATGTTCTGGGCGTGTCCAAAACTCAGGGGATACTGGCAGGGATTTGCGGACGTCATATCGCGGGTACTGAAAACAAGGGTGGCGATGAGTCCAGAGGTGGCGATTTTTGGGGTGTCGGAAGACCCGGGAGTACAGGAGGGGATAGAGGCCGACGCTGTGGCCTTTTCTTATCTGATAGCCCGGCGATGGATACTGTTGGCCTGGAGGGACTCAAAGCCCCCAACGACCGAAGTATGACTGTCGGACATGGCAAGCTTTCTCGGCTTGGAAAAAATCAAGTTCGCCTTACGAGGATCACTATCAGGGTTCGCCCGGAGGTGGCAACCATTCATCAACTTCTTCACGGGGAACTAATCGTCAGCAGAGGTGGGGGGGGGGGGGGGGGGGGGGGTAGAATTGTGTAGAGTAGGGGGGAAGAATAGGCGGGTCTATCTGCGAGAGTGGTACTGTTATTTGCACTATGTTTTTTGTAATTGGTATCTGCACACTAATGCATATTGTTACTGTTTACAATGCCAAAAATACCTCAATAAAATTGTCTGTTAAACAAAAAGAATGTGACACGCGGAATGTGACATCTGAATCTGAGGTCTGAATTCTTGGTCAGAATTCTCTGATCAATGACGACGAAATCGGGTTCAGCGATCGGCCGGAGAATCCCTGAAATTGTGGGCGGTGCTGCTTTTGTGATGCTCCGCCCCCTCGAAACGAGTACGCCGCACGCTGTATGGACGGTCTCAGGATGTCACCTGAGGCCCTCCCCAATGCCCCGCCCCCGATGGGTCGAATTCCCGATGGCATGGGACACGTGTACTATTTTCTTTCTGTGAACTCGGCATCGTTGGTTGCGGATTGAGTCCAGTGCTGCCACAGTCGGAGGGGGGGAGCCGTTACATGGGCAGGGAAGGGGGGCTTTGGCGCGGGCTGGGGGCATTGGTGGGGAGGTGGCCCGGGCGTGAGGAGCCTAGTCAAAGGGGGATCGGGTAAATGCGCGGTGGGCACCATGTTCCCGTAACTGCCTCCCCGAACAGGCGCCGGAATGTGGCGACTAGGGGCTTTTCACAGTAACTTCATTTGAAGCCTACTCGTGACAATAAGCCATTTTCATTTTTTCATTTCATTTCATTCATTCATGTTGTGCGCTGCGGTTGCTGCAGGCTGCCACTATGCACATGCACGGCCACAGACTCGGCAATTAATAATAATTAATAATAATAATCGCTTATTGTCACAAGTAGGCTTCAATGAAGTTACTGTGAAAAGCCCCTAGTCGCCACCTGTTCGGGGAGGCGGGTACAGGTATTGAACCCGCGCTGCTGGCCTTGTTCTGCATTACAAGCCATCTGTTTAGCCCACTGTGCTAAACCAGCCCAGGCAATTCTCCGGTTGTATCCGCAGCCCCCCCACCAGACGGAGGATCGGTGCAGCTTTTGCACCCTTTTTCCTGCCGTAAAACACCACTGTTCCCATGTCAGCGTCAGCACTTAGTCTCCAAATCGGAGAATCCAGCCCGTGATGTCCAGGATGGGGTGAGGCATCTGGGGTGGGATTCTCCCGTACCCGGCGGAGGGTCCCGGTGGAACGGAGTGGCGTGAACCACTCCGGCGTCGAGCCGCCCCAAAGGTGCAGAATCCTCCGCACCTTCAGGGGCTAGGCTCGCCCCGGAGTGGTTGGCACCCCGCTAGCCAGCGGGATAGGGGCCTGGCGCCATTCCAACCAGCGCCGAAGGGCCTCCGCCAGTCGGCACAAGTCGGCACATGCGCGGGAGCGGCACGGGTGCTACCATCATCCCCGCGCATGCACACATGGAGTCACTTCCGCATCGGGAATGGCGGATGACCACGGCCTCCGGTGCGGAAGGAATAGAGTGCCCCCACGGCACAGGCCCACCCGCGGACCGGTGGGCCCCGACCGTGGGCCAGGCCACTGTGGGGGACATCCCGGGGCCAGATCCCCCCGCGACCCCCCCCAAGAACCCCGGAGCCCGCCCGTGCCACCAGCTCCCGCCGATAAGGGACCGACTCCAATTTACGCCGGCGAGACCAGCATAGAACGGGCGGGACTTCGGCCCATCGCTGGCCGGAGAATCCGGACAGCCCCGGGGCCTCGAGGCGGGCGCCATGACTCACGCCACGCCGGTTCTTTGGTGGGGGGGGCGGGAGAATTGAGTGGAGGGCGGGGGCGGGATTCACGACCCCCGGCGATTCTCCCACCCGGCGGGGGGGGTCGGAGAATCCCACCCCTGGAGTGTGACACCTGGGAGGCATGACCCCTGGTGGTGGGACACATGGGAGGCATGACCCCTGGTGGTGGGACACATGGGAGGCATGACCCCTGGTGGTGGGACACATGGGAGGCATGACCCCTGGTGGTGGGACACATGGGAGGCATGACCCCTGGTGGTGGGACACCTGGGAGGCATGACCCCTGGTGGTGGGACACCTGGGAGGCATGACCCCTGGTGGTGGGACACCTGGGAGGCATGACCCCCGATGGTGGGACACCTGGGAGGCATGACCCCTGGTGGTGGGACACCTGGGAGGCATGACCCCTGGTGGTGGGACACCTGGGAGGCATGACCCCTGGTGGTGGGACACATGGGAGGCATGACCCCTGGTGGTGGGACACCTGGGAGGCATGACCCCTGGTGGTGGAACACCTGGGGTGGAATAACTCGGGTTGACATCTGGACTCTGACATTTGGAATGTAACATCTGGAATGTGGTGTCTAAAGAGTGACATCTGGAATATAATGCCTGGGTATGTGGTGTGTGCAGTTGTGACATTGGAATTTTATAACTGGGGATGTGATGCCTAGAGTATGATGTCTGGGACTGTGACATCTGGGGATATGGGGCTGGGTTCTCCGATTCTGGGGTACTGTCCCCACGCCGGATAAACTGGTGCAAAACGGCCACCAATTCCCCGTTTTGCTGGGGGCTAGCAGGAGTTCAGCGTAGGGCACCCGGAATACTCCCCGGAGAATTGCCGGGTCAGTGGCCGCGCATGCGCACAGTGGCCTGCAGCGCCTACGCCGTGCAACATGGCTGCGGCCGCTCGCGGACCCGTCCCACAAAATAGTCCCCCCCCTTTCGGCCGGCTTGCCCGCCCCTGACCACCCTCCACAGTGTCCCCAGCCCCGAATAAAGTCCCCCCTGCCCGTGGATCGGCCCACCCTGGACTGTGGCGCCGCTGAACTGAGTCCACGGCAGCCATGCTGAGTTCCCAGCGGGTGAGACCATGAGAGACCCACGCCATCGGGAACTCGGCCGCTTTGGTGGGGGCGGAGCATCGTGAAAGCAGCGACGCCACCGATTTTGTCAGAAATTTGGATTCTCTGGCTGGTTGCTGAATGCGATTTTGCTGCCGGCAACCGGATACCCCAGTCCATGCTGTCTTGATGATGTGATGTCTAGGCCGGGATTCTCCCCTACTTGGCGGGGCGTGGGGTCCCGGCGGAACATAAGAACATAAGAACTAGGAGCAGGAGTAGGCCATCTGGCCCCTCGAGCCTGCTCCGCCATTCAATTAGATCATGGCTGATTTTTTGTGGACTCAGCTCCACTTTCCGGCCCAAACACCATAACCCTTAATCCCTTTATTCTTCAAAAAACTATCTATCTTTACCTTAAAAACATGTAATGAAGGAGCCTCAACTGCTTCACTGGGCAAGGAATTCCATAGATTCACAACCCTTTGGGTGAAGAAGGTCCTCCTAAACTCAGTCCTAAATCTACTTCCCCTTATTTTGAGGCTGTGCCCCCTAGTTCTGCTGTCACCCGCCAGTGGAAACAACCTGCCCGCATCTATCCTATCTATTCCCTTCATAATTTTAAATGTTTCTATAAGATCCCCCCTCATCCTTCTAAATTCCAACGAGTACAGTCCCAGTCTACTCAACCTCTCCTCATAATCCAACCCCTTCAGCTCTGGGATTAACCTAGTGAATCTCCTCTGCACACCCTCCAGCGCCAGTACGTCCTTTCTCAAGTAAGGAGACCAAAACTGAACACAATACTCCAGGTGTGGCCGCACTAACACCTTATACAATTGCAACATAACCTCCCTAGTCTTAAACTCCATCCCTCTAGCAATGAAGGACAAAATTCCATTTGCCTTCTTAATCACCTGTTGCACTTGTAAACCAACCTTCTGTGACTCATGCACTGGCACACCCAAGTCTCTCTGAACAGCGGCATGCTTTAATATTTTATCGTTTAAATAATAATCCCGTTTGCTGTTATTCCTACCAAAATGGATAACCTCACATTTGTCAACATTGTATTCCATCTGCCAGACCCGAGCCCATTCACTTAACCTATCCAAATCCCTCTGCAGACTTCCAGTATCCTCTGCACTTTTCGCTTTACCACTCATCTTAGTGTCATCTGCAAACTTGGACACATTGCCCTTGGTCCCCAACTCCAAATCATCTATGTAAATTGTGAACAATTGTGGGCCCAACACGGATCCCTGAGGGACACCACTAGCTACTGATTGCCAACCAGAGAAACACCCATTTATCCCAACTCTTTGCTTTCTATTAATTAACCAATCCTCTATCCATGCTACTACTTTACCCTTAATGCCATGCATCTTTATCTTATGCAGCAACCTTTTGTGTGGCACCTTGTCAAAGGCTTTCTGGAAATCCAGATATACCACATCCATTGGCTCCCCATTATCTACTGCACTGGTAATGTCCTCAAAAAATTCCACGGAACGGAATGGCGTGAACCACTCCGGTGTCGGGCCACCCCAAAGGTGCGGAATTCTCTGCACCTTTAGGGGCTAGGCCCGCGCCGGACTGGTTCCCGCCCCGCCGGCCGGCGTGAATGGCCTTTGGTGCCCCGCTAGCCGGGGCCGAAAGGTCTTCGCCGATCGGCGGAAGTCCACGCATGCGCCGGAGCGTCAGCGGCTGCTGACAACATCCCGGCATATGAGTAGGGGAGGGGGTCTCTTCCACCTCCGCCATGGTGGAGACCATGGTGAAGGTGAAAGAAAAAGAGTGCCCCCACGGCACAGGCCCGCCCGCCGATCAGTGGGCCCCGATCGCGGGCCAGGCCACCGTGGGGGCACCCCCCGGGGCCAGATCGCTGTGCGCCCCCCCCCCCCCCCCAGGACCCCGGCGCCCTACCGCGCCACCAATCCTGCCGGCACCAGAGGTGGCTTCATCCACGCCGGCGGAAAGGCCTGTCAGCGGCGGGACTTCGGCCCATCGCGGGCCAGAGAATCGCCGCGGTGGGCCTGCCGACCGGCGCGATTTCCGACCCCGCCGATTCCCCGGTGGTGGAGAATTCGGGACACGGCAGGGGCAGGATTGACCCCCTGGGGGGTCGGAGAATTCCACCCCTAGAGTGTGACTTCAGGAGTTGTTAGGAGTCTGAAGTGTGACATTTGCATTGTGACGACTGGGAATGTGAGGTTTTGGGTGTGACGTCTGGGAGTGTGACATCTGGAGCGTGACGTCTGGGAGTGTGACATCTGGGAGTGTGACATCTGGGAGTGTGACATCTGGGAGTGTGACATCTGGGAGTGTGACATCTGGAGTGTGACATCTGGAGTGTGACATCTGGGAGTGTGACATCTGGGAGTGTGACATCTGGGAGTGTGACATCTGGGAGTGTGACACCTGGGAGTGTGACATCTGGAGTGTGACATCTGGGAGTGTGACTGACATGCAGAAAACACAAAAGGTTGGTATTGACAATAGATTTAATGCATACTCTGTACACTGGCTAGACACTACTATCTCGGCTGCTCCCAACACCCTTCTTGGGTCATCAAGGGCAGACCTACCCATGGCATTAGATCACAATGTTGTCTCCTTGTACGCATTACAATAAATAACCTTCTGATAAACAATAAAGTAATCTTTACAAGAAGAAACTTTAAAGAATCTTTGAGACTGATCTTTGGTCTTGCCACCCCACCCACCCCATCTACAAAACAAAATCTGTCCAAGTTAGAAAGAATGAAACCTGCATCATATACCCATCACAAAATGGCCAGCCCCCCTCACCACATCCAAAATGGAGCCGTCTCTGTGGCATTGCAGGATATTCATTGTGGAGGCAGTCACACAATTGGAAATGGCCCGATGCCGTTGTGGAGCACTTGATGTGGGCTGGAGACTCGCAGTCCTCTCCCTGTTCCTGAGGGCAGCACGGTAGCACAGTGGCTAGCACTGTGGCTTCACAGTGTGATGAACCATCAATCGAACGCCAGACGAGTTGCTGTACAAAAGTTAGGCTTTAATAAGCTAGACGTTAGCCCTGCGGTCGACTACAGTAAATGGACGACCGCCGGGTGTTCTGACTATTTATACCTCGGTATGGAGGCGTGGTTAACTCAGCCTCTCGGCCAATCGGAGAGCCGTTACATGACTGGTCTTAACCAATCGGTCGAGAGTCACATGACCGACCAGGGCCAATGGTAAGCCGGTGTTCTGCACCAATGGCAGACAGCTATGCAAATCATACCACCACACAGTGCCAGGGTCCCAGATTCGATTCCCGGCTTGGGTCACTGTCTGTGCGGAGTCTGCACATTCTTCCCTTGTCTGGGTGGGTTTCCTCCGGGTGCTCCGGTTTCCTCCCACAGTCCACAGACGTGCAGGTTAGGTGGATTGGCCATGATAAATTGGCCTTAGTGATCAAAAAGGTTAGGATGGGTTATTGGGTTACGGGGAAAGGGTGGCAGTGAGGGCTTAAGTGGGTCGGTGCAGACTCGAAGGGCCGAATAGCCTCCTTCTGCACTGTATGTTCTATGTTCCCCAGACACCCCCCCCCCTCCAAACCTACTAAATGCTTCAGAATATTTGCACGACATAAGTTAGGTGTTAGGGGCTGGTTTAGCTCACTCGGCTAAATCGCTGGCTTTTAAAGCAGACCAAGCAGGCCAGCAGCACGGTTCGATTCCCGTGCCAGCCTCCCCGGACAGGCGCCGGAATGTGGCGACTAGGGGCTTTTCACAGTAACTTCATTGAAGCCTACTCATGACAATAAGCGATTTTCATTTCATTTCAATCGCCGAAGCCGTTTTCTTTGTGTGTTTGACTTCCCCAGGCTTGTATTGGCTTGTGTGAGGATTGAGGGATTGTATCCTGGATTTTGCTTGGGGCGGGGCAGGAGTAGTTGGGTGGGGTGGGGTGGGGCGGGGTATATTTAAACAGAACTAATCCTCAGGATGAAGGGGTGGACAGGGTTCGAAACATTGACTGGCAAAGGGAGAGACTGGTCGGCCGAAGAGTCCTTTCCTCAGGGTGGGCTGTCTGATTGCACTGTGGCGTGGGGCAGTTAGTGGGAGAGTGGGAGACAACACAAAAAGCTACCCAGGAGCCATTCGGCTGGCACTCTATTTCAAGATTTTTCTACCAAAAGTTATGGTTAGACATTAAATATTCTGGCATTAATCGAGCGGCCACATTGAGGGTAGTGAGCGGTTTTCTGGGTGATACATAGGCCATGTTGGGCCCGGCCCCTCACTAACTCCTGGCTGGTTGCTAAGGGACCAGCAGCAGAGACTCAACTTTTCAAATTCCTGCCTTCGGCCTAAGTTTCAATCGGACACCCAGAGGTTCCAGGAAGAAAGAAGTCCGCTCCCTCTCTGACCAGGCCTGGGAGGGGAGTGTGATTTGGGAGGAGGAGGGGAGCGTGGGGGCAGGGGATTGCTGGATGTAACCTCCAGGAATTCAGGAATGGTCTGAGGCCAAATATTTTCAAAATTCATTCATGGGATGTGGGTTTCGCTGGCTGGGCTGCATTCCCCCCATCCCCCCCATTCCTCGCTGACAACCCTCCTGCTGGTTTAAAGAGAGGGGGATACTGTGTTGTTGAAAGAACCAATAAAACGTCAAACAATTTAAATGCCATTGCCAAAGAAGGAGAGATTTCCTTGTGGTGAATAATTGCACAAAAGGTCAAATTTCAAATGCTGCTTTCACCTCACAGAGGAAATTATTCATTCCCCCCCATCTGCACCCTCCCATCTCCCCCCCCCCCCCCTCCCCCCCCCACCCCCCACTCCCACTCTGTTGAGAGGCGCAGATATCACAAATCGGAGACAATTGAAGTGAATTGTGTGAATCGATGGTGCAGAAACAGGCCAGCAGAGGGTAACGCAGTACCATTCTGCTGTCACAACCAGTGATAAAAGAGCAGATTGAAACTCCCCCGGTCGAGCAGCTCGCCTCACTCCCTGTCTAGTGTCGCCGTTTTTCTGGAGGTGCTGTTTTCCAGCAGGGTTCCAGTTGACCTCCTTGACCTGCTGGAACAGTGAACGAGCGAGCAAGGCAGGGAAAAGGATCACGGCCTAAGGGCCTTGTGTCAGGCCTGCACATAAAGAATGGGAGGATAGGGCAAGGAAACGGGAATGGTGCAACCATTTTTAATCACCTCTAATTTCTCACTACCTGCATCAAAAAGGGGTCACCTGATATAGAGAACAGTTCCAGACCAAGGCTTGTGGTCACTAGTGACCAATGGCCACTTTAGCCTGACTTGGGGGAATTGATCTTGGCCTGTGAATACTGACCCCCAGCCTGTGGATACTGACCCCAGCCTGTGGATACTGACCCCCGGCCTGTGGATACTGACCCCAGCCTGTGGATACTGACCCCAGCCTGTGGATACTGACCCCAGCCTGTGGATACTGACCCCCGGCCTGTGGATACTGACCCCCGGCCTGTGGATACTGACCCCCAGCCTGTGGATACTGACCCCAGCCTGTGGATACTGACCCCCGGCCTGTGGATACTGACCCCAGCCTGTGGATACTGACCCCCAGCCTGTGGATACTGACCCCAGCCTGTGGATACTGACCCCAGCCTGTGGATACTGACCCCCAGCCTGTGGATACTGACCCCCAGCCTGTGGATACTGACCCCAGCCTGTGGATACTGACCCCCAGCCTGTGGATACTGACCCCAGCCTGTGGATACTGACCCCCAGCCTGTGGATACTGACCCCAGCCTGTGGATACTGACCCCCTGCCTGTGGATACTGACCCCCAGCCTGTGGATATTGACCCCAGCCTGTGGATACTGACCCCCTGCCTGTGGATACTGACCCCAGCCTGTGGATATTGACCTCCAGCCTGTGGATACTGACCCCAGCCTGTGGATACTGACCCCCTGCCTGTGGATACTGACCCCAGCCTGTGGATATTGACCCCCAGCCTGTGGATACTGACCGGGACTGTGGATACTGACCCCCAGCCTGTGGATACTGACCCCAGCCTGTGGATACTGACCCCCAGCCTGTGGATACTGACCCGCAGCCTGTGGATACTGACCCCAGCCTGTGGATACTGACCCCAGCCTGTGGATACTGACCCCCAGCCTGTGGATACTGACCCCAGCCTGTGGATACTGACCCCAGCCTGTGGATACTGACCCCTGCCTGTGGATACTGACCCCCAGCCTGTGGATACTGACCCGCAGCCTGTGGATACTGACCCCCAGCCTGTGGATACTGACCCCCAGCCTGTGGATACTGACCCCAGCCTGTGGATACTGACCCCCAGCCTGTGGATACTGACCCCAGCCTGTGAATACTGACCCCCAGCCTGTGGATACTGACCCCCAGCCTGTGGATACTGACCCCTGCCTGTGGATACTGACCCCCAGCCTGTGGGAAATGACCTGGGGGAACTGGGAACAGTCCATGGAACAGGTCCAGGCCTGAATCTGGGCTCAGTCTGTGTGAACTGGTCCTGTTCTGTGTTAACTGCAAATACAGAGCATGCAGAAAGAGAATAAGTGGCTATAAACCTTCAGGAGCTCATCTAGACCCTCACTTCTCTCTGTATGAATACCCTAGCTCAAGAACCCCTTCATCTACCTGTTGACAATTTCATCTTTCACCTGGCAGTCATTATGTACAATGGTTGACTGAAGACTCATGCTAGCACAGACCTGTTGGGCCTATTCCTCTGAAATGCCACATCATTCAAATATTGGCACTGGCGTTTGAATTAAAAAGTTAAGGCATGTTGGTGACCCTAAAGTCTAATGCGGTTAAACATCTGGAACATTCTCGAACTGCCTTGAAGGATCTGATTCATCTCATCCTCCCTTGCTGTTTTGAGCCTCAGGACCGACTGCTGCATATTGAGACAGATTCTGAGTTTTTCCAGCAAATAACTGAGGGATGGGAGTGTGAGGGGAAGGGGAGTGGGGGAAGGGGCATGGGGAAGTAGGACACAGAAAGAAAAGGAGGAGGTTAAGGAGAGGGAGGAGAGAGAACATGGATCTTGTTGTCTAGAGTCTTGACTCTGGCAGTTTAATGTCATATCAGAGTCGAGCCTGTCTGCTCTGTGTAGCCAGCTTTCACAGTGTGGAGTGGGGGGTGGGCGGGCTTGCTCGAGAACGTTCTGTAGTGCGGCATGTACTGACGGACAAGGACCAGTTCAGTTGTTGGGAGGAAGTTCAAGCTCCATCTCAGTTTTGCTCCTCCAACATATCCATCATGATGCAGACGAGGTTATCCAGGCCACAGAGATAGCCGTCCTCTCGATTGCCCTCCACCCAGGGCCGCCGGTGGGTCAGGACCTGGCCCTCGGGCAGGGGTGTTGTTTTGCCAAAGTCGATCATCCAAACCTTGGCCATGTCCCGCCTGTCATGTACAAAGAGCAAAGAGCTTCCGATCACCTGGGGTACAACAAAGGGAGGGGCCATCAATGCACAGTTATTTATATAGAGACTTCCACAACCCTCCCAGAACACTCCCATTGCGCATTGAAACCAATGAAATGCCTTTTGAAGTGGAACCGTTATTGTAATGGAGGAAACGCACGGTCGTCAATGTATGCACAGCAAGACCCCACAAAAGTAGTGACTGTGTTGATGATGTTAGTTGAGGGCTAATTATTGGCCAGGATGCTGGCTCTACATCCAATGGTATCACAGGATCTGTTTACATCGACCTTCATGGTAATAGGATCCAAGCTGGTTGGTGAAACCAAGGCACAGAGCTTTTCAGAGGCGTTCTGTGAGTTAATTGACTTGTTCAGTCTCACAGCTCTTACATTAACGCCCAGTGTCCCAGCTATCACCTATTTACCAGTGCCCGAAAGACAATGAATACCCATCACCTGTTTTCTTTTAGTCTCAACGATGTGATTAACATGAAACCTCTTTAGAACTGTTTTTTTTTGCGTATTTTCTTTGCATGCTTCCTTTTTTTAAGGCAAGGTATAAAGATTCCATGATTGGTTCCTGCATGGCTGCAGATGGGTCTGGTATCCAAGCAGAGGAGATTAGAATAATAATAAAAATTTTTACTATTGTCACAAGCAGGCTTACATTAACACTGCAATGAAGTTACGGTAAAAATCCCCTAATCACCACACTCCGGCGCCTGTTTGGGTACACAGAGGGAGAATTCAGAATGTCCAATTCACCTGACAGCACGTCTTTCGGGACTTGTGGGAGGAAACCGGAGCACCCGGAGGAAACCCACACAGACACGGGGAGAACGTGCAGACTCCGCACCGACAGTGACCCAGCGGGGAATCGAACCCGGGTCCCAGGCGCTGTGAAACAACAGTGCTAACCACTGTGCTACCATGCTGCATGCTGCCAGTGTGTCATTGCTGCTGCTGGAGTAGGGAAGATATATATTGGTGCGTGCCAGAACATTGCGCAAAAAATGTATCCTGAACTCTTGTGGTAATTGTGAGCATAGGCTGTGTGGGAAGGTGTGCACCATTTTACCATGTTTACACGGCCTTATCCCGCTTCCCCCTCCTTCTCTGGTGAGGCTTACAGAGGCAGCTAGTTAAGTCTAATGATTGGATCAAGCTAATCATACTGTTCTCCTGTTCCCCTCTGAATTCATGCATGTGGAGCCTTTTCCCCCTCCTGCTGTGCTGTATCATTCTTGTAGTTCTGTAGTGTTGTTTGTAAAATGAAAAATCTCAATCAACATCTAATTTTTAAAACTCCCAAATCTCCTAGGAAACTTTAGGAAAGCATGTGGACAGGCAGTAACCATGGACATAGTGCAATAAACAGATAAACAGAGATGAGAGATTACTGCCAGAAACAAATCAACAACAACACTTTAAATCAGTCTGTCGTAAATGGAGCTTGCCAAGTCTCTGTCCGTTCGCCCACATTCCCACTCGCTCATAAATCTCAGGCACATTCCACCACCAGCTACAGTTTTTACAGCTTCTTTATCAGCAGCCAGTATAATACAAAACACAACTCATACCTTGAATAAAAACAGATCCAAAAATATTCTCTGACCTCTCCCAGTCACCTGAGAGATTCCCCCTCTCCCCAGAGATTCCCCTCTCCCAGTTTTGGAAGATAGGAACAGGAGTAGGCCATTCAGCCCCTCGAGCCTGTCCCGCCTGTCATAATATACACACAGGTATATGATGGTGCACAGACAGGCAGTGCTTGACACACAGGATGCCCATAAAGCCAGAGGGCACTAGTTTTCCCGCTCTCTCGGGATCCAGCCTCTGGGACAGTCGGAGCTCGTGAGCAGCAGCTAGCACATACGCCATGTGGTAGTAAGACAGTCTGGTCAGGTTAGCCTCAGGTCTCCAGTCAACTCAGCATAGTGTCAACCCACAGTTAAAGTATGTATGATAGTTAAGAGTTCAATAAAATTGAGTTGCATTTCTCCAAGTGTTGGAAGCCTGTCTCTCTCACTGCTACAGTAAACGCAGTCCTCGCAGACCCAGCTTACCCAACACATCATGGTACCAGTGAGTCATGCTCGAGTTTGATGGACCTACCTTGAGATAATCTGCCTTTGACCAGCGATCAGCCATCCGGTAACATGGACAGCGTCCGCCCTCTCCCACCGCTCCGCATCGCCGGCAAGATTTTCAAGCTGAAGTTCCAGCTATGTCTTAAAGCCACAGACCTCGAAGCCGCATCAGATGCCAGGGAGATTGCTCTCTTCCTCTATACAGCCAGGGACCACACTACCCACATCTTTAACTCCCTCACCTGTGCTGAAGGCGAGGACAAGACAAAGTTTAAAACAGTCCTGCTGAAGTTCGACACCCACTGTGACATCGAAGTCAATGAGAGCTTTGAACACTGTGTTCCAGCAGAGGCTTCAGGGTAAGGATGAACCTTTTCAGTCCTTTTTAACCCATCTCCGATCCTCGCGCAATCCTGCAACTACGGCTCCACTTCCGATTCCATGATCCGCGACCAGATCATTTTCGGGGTCCACTCCGATCCCCTTCGCAAGCAGCTCCTGAAAGTTAAGCAGCTCACCCTCACCATCGCCATCGAGACCTGCGTCCTACATGAGCACGCTAATAACCGGTACTCCCATATCAAGGCAGCAGAGAAGGCGCGGCAAGGCCCCCACGATGCGGAGCGGGTGCAGGCCATCAAACAGCTCCAGGGCCTGAGTCGGGATGAGGGCAGCCATTACGCGCGCCTTTCCCGGGCTCCTGCGCATGCGCGCCACAACCAGGGGGTCGGCGAGGCCGACGACCGAACTGCGCAGGTGCGCACATCGTCTCTACCGCACTGCGCATGCGCGGTGGCGCACGGAGCATCCTGACATCGGCGCCATGACGTACAACAACTGTGGCTCCGCCCATTTAAAGTGGCAATGTCCCGCGAAATCTCTACGCTGTCTGCAGTGTGGCAAGCTTGGCCGCTACGCAGCCCTGTGCAGATCTGCTCAACTGCCCAACACACAGCGATCCCAGCCGCAGCGCAGGGACGTCCGGTCAGTACAGCAACCCGTTGCAGACTCCGACTCCAACATGGTTCCAGATCCTGACACCGAGGGCCTCACATCCCCATTCCGTGTGGACATCATCACCAAGCATACGCTGCCTTCAGCAAAGATGGTGAAACAACTTCCAGTGATGAGCATTGAACCGGACCACGAGTGGTGTGCCACCCTTACGGTCAACAAGGCTCACATACGCTTCAGGCTGGACACCGGTGCCTCAGCGAACCTCATTTCAAAGTCTGACCTTGACACCATCCACGTTAAGCCAAGCATTCTTCCACCGGCCTGCCAGCGTCTTGACTACAATGGCAATGCCATTGCTGCCAGTGGCTCATGCCAGCTTGCGGTATCCCATCGTTCTTCAAAAGCAACGCTGCGTTTTGAAATTGTAGGAACCAACAGAGCTTCCCTGCTCGGTGCTCGGGCCTGTAAACTCCTGACCTTAGTGCAGCGGGTTCACACCATGGCGTCCACACAGGCAACAGCCTCGCCTGATGTCAACTTCCAAGCCCAACTCGATGACATCATAGCACATTACCACGGCGTGTTCGAAGGTATGGGCACACTCCCCTACCGATACAAGATACTACTGAAACCGAATGCCACACCTGTGGTCCATGCACCCCGTTGGGTGCCGGCACCCCTTAAGGACCGCCTCAGGCAGCAGCTGCAGGACCTCCAGGACCAGGGCATCATTTCTAAGGTCACGGAACCCACGGACTGGGTTAGCTCCATGGTTTGTGTCAAAAAACCGTCAGGGAACTTCGCATTTGTATCGACCCCGAAGATTTGAACCGTAACATCATGAGGGAACACTACCCTATCCCAAAGCGAGAAGAGTTCACCAGCGAAATGGCTCACGCCAAGTTTTTCACGAAGCTGGATGCCTCCAAGGGGTTTTGGCAAATACAGCTGGACACGTCCAATCGAAAGCTGTGCACATTTAATACCCCGTTCGGTCGCTACTGTTACAACTGAATGCCCTTTGGCATCATCTCCACCTCGGAGGTGTTCCACCGCATCATGGAGCAAATGATGGAGGGCATCGAGGGGGTGCGAGTGTCCGTCGATGATATCCTTGCCTGGTCCACAACTCCTCAGGAGCACATCGATCGCCTCAAACGAGTGTTCCACAGGATCCACGAGCATGGCCTCCGACTCAATAGAGCCAAATGCTCATTCGGTCAATCAGAAATAAAGTTCCTTGGCGACCATATTTCGCAGTTCGGTGTGCAGCCAGATGCAGACAAAGTGTCGCGATCAACGCCATGAAGACCCCGGAGGACAAGAAGGTGGTTCTCCGCTTCCTAGGGATGGTCAACTTCCTTGGGAAGTTTATCCCCAACCTTGCATCACACACCACAGCTCTCCGCAATCTCGTAAAAAAGACTGCCGACTTCCAGTGGCTCCCCGCTCATGAGCGAGAGTGGCGTGAGCTCAGGGCGAAACTCACCAAGGCCCCGGTACTGGCGTTTTTCAACCCCGCCAAGGAGATGAAGACCTCCACCGACGCGAGCCAGGCTGGCATTGGGGCAATACTCCTCCAGCGGGACGAATCCTCCTCCTGGGCCCCAGTCGCATATGCATCTAGAGCCATGACACCTACTGAGCAGCGATATGCTCAAATCGAAAAAGAATGCCTGGGCCTCCTCACGGGCATTGACAAATTCCATGATTATGTGTATGGACTCCCCAAATTCACGGTTGAGACAGATCACAGGCCATTGGTTCACATCATCCAGAAGGACCTCAATGATATGACACCACGGCTACAACGTATCCTCCTCAAACTCCGCCGCTATGATTTTGACCTGGTCTACACCACTGGCAAGGAGCTCATTGTGGCCGACGCACTCTCTCGATCCATCACCACGCCGTGTGAGCAGTCGCACCTCGTCTGTCAGATCGACGCTCACGTGAAGTTTTGTGCCTCCAACTTTCCGGCCACTGATGAAAGGGTCGTGCAGATTCGTCAGGTGACGGCCAGGGATCCTCTGCTCCAGCGGGTGATGCGCCATCTCACGGATGGTTGGCAAAAGGGGCAGTGCCCCCAGTTTTATAATGTAAAGGACGATCTAGCGGTAGTGGATGGCATACTAATGGACAGGATAGTAATCCCACAGAGCATGCGAGAGCTGGTCCTCGGTCAAATCCACGAGGGTCACCTGGGGGACGAAAAGTGTCGCCGGCGAGCCCGAGAGTCAGTGTATTGGCCAGGCATCAGTCTGGATATCACCAACATGGTCCTCAATGGCCCAACGTGCCAACGGTTCCAGCCGGCTCAGCCTAAAGAGACTCTACAGCCGCATGAACTGGTGTCCTCCCCATGGTCCAAAGTTGGTGTTGACCTCTTTCATGCAAAGGGCCAAGACTATGTCCTCCTCGTGGACTATTTTTCCAACTACCCCGAGGTGGTCAGACTGACTGACCTCACATCAGCAACAGTCATCAAGGCATGCAAGGAGACTTTTGCCCGTCATGGCATTCCACTTACAGTTATGACTGATAATAGCCCGTGCTTCTTCAGCCAGGAGTGGACGGATTGTGCCCGGCTGTACAATTTTAGGCATGTCACTTCAAGCCCCCACTACCCCCAGTTGAATGGGAAATCTGAAAAGGCGGTCCACATTGTTAATAGGCTGTTGTGCAAAGCTGCTGACTCGGGTTCGGATTTTAACCTGACACTGTTAGCCTACAGGGCGACTCCTTTGTCCGCTGGCCTGTCCCCAGCACAGCTGCTAATGAACCGCACACTGCGGACGACGGTGCCGGCTATCCACATCCCGGACCTTGACAACTTCCCGGTCCTGCAGAGGATGCAACAGTCTCGGGCCCAATGCAAGTCGGCGTATGATGCCCACGCCACAGATCTCCCTGCTCTGGTCCCTGCTGACCGAGTTCATGTTCAGCTACCTGACGGTGGCTGGTCTGCCACAGCTGTGGTGGTTAAGCAAGTGGCCCCGAGATCGTTCCTCATTCGCATGCATGATGGCTCCTTTCTTCGGCGTAATAGGCGGGCCCTGCGGCTGCTTCCACGCCCGCCACCTGAACGTGATGTCCCGCCTCGCATGCTGGTTCCTCAGAACGTGCCCTTCCACGAGGCCACCGATCTGCCATTTCTGTTACCGTCCTCTACAATGGAGGCAGTTCCGCCCATTCAAGTGCAGGCGGCCCTTGACCCACCCTTGAGGCGGTCAACCAGAATTCATCGCCCGCACAGAGACTGAATTTATGGACTGACTGTTGCATTACCTTGTGATCCGTTTACACATCTGTACATATTGTTTTTTCCTCATTTGTTATATGCCCACTATCTGCACTGGACACCTTGCCATGTAAATACGTTAACATACTTTGTACATAGTCAGGCTCCTTTACACACACACTCACTATTTATTGACCGACACACATTTTATTAAAAGTTAGAAAAAGGGGGGAGATGTCATAATATACATCCAGGTATATGATGGAGTGCAGACAGGCAGTGATTGACACACAGGATGACCAATGAACACACAGAACACAGCAGCCAATCACCAGACAGGACACGGCCACTATAAAGCCAGAGGGCACCAGTTTTCCCGCTCTCTTGGGATCCAGCCTCTGAGACAGTCAGAGCTCGTGAGCAGCAGCTAGAACATACACCATGTGCAAGTAAGATAGTCTGGTCAGGTTAGCCTCAGGTCTCCAGTCAACTCAGCATAGTGTCAACCCACAGTTAAAGTATGTATGATAGTTAAGAGTTCAATAAAATAGAGTTGCATTTCTCCAAGTGTTGGAAGCCTGTCTCTCTCACTACTGCAGTAAACGCAGTCCTCGCAGACCCAGCTTTCCCAACACATCACCGCCATTTACCTGCCTTGTTTAATATCTTTGCTTCACAAAAATCTATCCATCTCGGATTTAAATTTAACAACTGTTCTAGCTTCACCTGCTGTACGTGGAAGGGAGACCCAAACCTCTAGCAACCTTTGAGTGAAGAGTTTCTTCCAAACATTTCTCCTGAACGGTCCAGCCCTAATTTTCAGACAATGCCCCCTAGTTTTAGAATCTCCAATCAGTGGTAAAGGTTTATTTTGTCTACCCTGCCTTTCCCTGTTAATATCATGATCAGATCACCCCTTAGCCTTCTAAATTCTTGCAAAAACAAGTCAAATTTGAGTAATCTCTCCTCATAACTTAACCCCCTTAGTCCAGGTATCATTTTTGTAAACCTATGTCGCCACCTCTCCAAGGCCAAAATATCTTTCCTAAAGTGTGGTGCCCAGAAGTACTCTCAGTACATCAAGTAGGGTCTAACCAGGGTTTTGTATAGCTGCAGCATAACCTCTGTGTCTTCATACTGCAATCCTCGGAGATTCCTCAGAGATTCTTCATCTCCCAGTCTCCCCAAAGATTCCCCCTCTCCCTCTCCTCATAGATTCCCCCTCTCTGGGGGAAAGGCAATTATGATGCGATGAGGCAAGACTTAGGATGCATCGGCTGGAGAGGAAAACTGCAGGGGATGGGCACGATGGAAATGTGGAGCATGTTCAAGGAACAACCACTGCATGTCCTTGATAAGTATGTACCTGTTAGGCATGTCAGGTGACCCATCAGGTGCTCATTGAAGAGAGGAAGCTGCATATTGTGAGGACTTCTAATGTCTGTGCAATCAGAGTATGGAGAGAAGTCCCCCTAAGGGGACAAAACTGCCTCCAGATTCATTCAGGCTGCCCTTGATGCCCTCCTGCATTTGTCACTGGATCAGTAATTCAGAGACATGCACTGCGGATCCGGGTTCGAATCCCACCACGGCAGGTGGTGCAAATTGAATCCAATAAATATCTGGAATTAGAAGTCTAATGATGACCATGAAACCTTATTGATTGTAGCACAGTGGTTAGCACCGTTGCTTCACAGCGCCAGAGTCCCAGGTTCGATTCCCGGCTTGGGTCACTGTCTGTGCGGAGTCTGCACATTCTCCCCGTGTCTGCGTGGGTTTCCTCCGGATGCTCCGGTTTCCTCCCACAAGTTCCGAAAGATGTGCTGTTAGGTGAATTGGACATTCTGAATTCTCCCTCAGTGTACCTGAACAGGCTCCGGAATGTGGCGACTAGGGGATTTTCACAGTAACTTCATTGCAGTGTTAATGTAAACCTACTTGTGACAATAAAGATTATTATATTATAATTATAATGTCCTTCCGGGAAGGAAATCTGCCATCCTTACCTGGTCTGGCCTACATGTGACTCCAGACCCACAGCAATGTGGTTGACTGTTAACTGCCACCCCCCAAGGGCAATTAGGGATGGGCAAGAAATGCAGGCACAGGCAGCGACACCCACATCCCAAGAATTAATAATGAATGAAAACAAAGACAGAGGTCCCTCTTCTGGGGGTCTTCCAGGCAGGGAGCTCTCTTCTGCGGCGGCCTTACAGGTAGGGGTCTCTTATGGGAGGTCTGTGGCGTGAATCTCTTTAATTAGGGGGTCTCTGCTGGGGGACGTCGGGTCACCCATGTACTGTTTGGGACGGGGCAGGGGCGTCCCAGAAAAACCCATTGGGGTGGGGACTAGTGGCTGGATTGAGATGCGGGTGGGGGTGAGGGGCTGAACTGTATTGCAAGGGGGGCCCAGCTGTCGAACCCCGCTCTCGGGCTGCCTGCTCAAAATGACGGCCCGATAGCGGGATTACAATCCTAATCGTGCAAACTTGTGCATGGCAAAGGATTAGGTCTTGCTGCCTGATGTGTGCTCCTGGCGCGAAGGCAAATCAGGTGCAATTCAAAAGTCTTCCAACCTTGTGTCTGTGTGATATCAACAAGACTCAGGTCCTATTCGGAGGTAATACTGGACAGGGGCAATCTTCCCAGTTTATCTTAATAGGCACGGTGACAGGAAGGATGCCCCATTAGTCAATAGTTTATCGATAACTCTTTGGAAAATACTAATCTCCACTCACCTCATGAGTTTTGAAGAAAGGAGAATCCTCCAGAGTGTCCTTAATCAGCTTCAAACGATCGAGGTATGTTTTCTGGAACAGACAGAACGCGGGAATCACTGAACTGATTATCCCCCCTTCCCTTTCCCCCTCCCCGAGCTCAGAGTGAGAATCACAGAATCTATACACTGCAGAAGGAGGCCATTGGGCCCATTGACTCTGCACTGGCCCTTTGAAAGAGCATATTACCGAATCCCACCCCAACCCTCCCGCTTATCCCTGTAACCTGCACATTCTTTTTTATCTGATAACAATCCAATTCCTCTTTGAAGATCAACCTGCCTCAACCTAGGAAGTTCGTTCCAGATGTCAACCCCCTTCTGGGTCCTCACGTCACTTTTACTCATTTTGTCCATTATTTTGACCTGTGTCCTCTTCTTTTTTTTAAAAATTTAGAATACCCAATTCATTTTTTTTCCAATTAAGGGGAAATTTAGCGTGGCCAATCCACCTAACCTGCGCATCTTTTGGGTTGTGGGGGCAAAACTCACGCAAAAACGGGGAGAATGTGCAAACTCCACACGACAGGGACCCAGAGCCGGGATCCAACCTGGGACCCGGCGCCGTGAGGCAGCAGTGTTAACCACTGCGCCACCGTGCTGCCCGCAAACACCAACAAACTTACCAAAATAATCTTGTTTCCCTTGGTGAACTCTCGGAATGCCACCACAACCTGCTCTTTGGTCTTTGTCTTCTTAAAGTCACGGTTCACAGACCCGTCTTCGTTCTGTAAGAAGAAGAAATAATTAACAGAAGCATGCAAACAACACTGACCTTTCACCTCTTGGGCCTAAAAGTAGGCTCAATCCAAGTTAATTGTATGGAAGGTCGCTCTCTCCCAACAGGCTGAGCAGATCTCTCCACCGTAATTAAATGGGTTGCTAAACTCCAAGGAGGCAAAGGACCCAACTTACACACCTCGGCTCACAATGTAACAGACACTGAGGCTGACTATCAGGAAACAGATTCACTGCTGTAATATCGCGCGCAGTTGCGAAGTTTAGGTTATATCCCGTCTCTTACTCAGCACAGAAAGAGAGACAGGTCGCCAAAGCTTTTCATCTTGCACAGCCTCCCCGGACAGGCACCGGAATGTGGCGACTAGGGGCTTTTCACAGTAACTTCATTTGAAGCCTACTCGTGACAATAAGCGATTTTCATTTCATTTCATTTTTTTCAAATCAGGACAAACGCATGAATGCCAAATTTCAAACATCGCTACAATTTATACCACAGGAGAAAAGGTTGATTGGTTGGCAAATCGACTCTGATTGGTCAAGGCGTCTCCATGGAGAAAGCAACTGGAGGCTAGCCAAACACTTGAGTAATTCAAAAGGAAGCAAGGCTTCCACACATTAGCACATACTTCTATAGACTAACACACTCAACAGCGGCACGGTGGCACAGCAGTTAGCACTGCTGCCTCACAGCGCCAGGGACCCAGGTTCAATTCTGGCCTCAGATGTCTGTGCGGAGTCTGCACGTTCTCCCCGTGTCTGCGTGGGTTTCCTCCGGGTGCTCCGGTTTGCTCCCACAGTCCAAAGATGTGCAGCTTAGGTGGATTGGCTGTGCTAAATTCCCCCTTAATGTGCAGGTTAGGTGGGGGTTACAGGTGAGGGTGCACTTTGAGTGCAGACTCGATGGGCCAATAGCTTCCTTCTGCTCTGTCGGAATTCTACACTCACAGGTGTACCAACACACAGTTATATAAACCAACACATACTTCTACACACCAACACTGCCTCATATACACCAACACACACACTTCTGTACAGCAAAACACACGCTTCTATACACCAACAAATACTCCTTTGCATACATCCCGAAACTCACTCCTGCAGCTTAGTTTAGCTCAGTGGGCTAGACAGCTGGTTTGTAATGCAGAACAAGGCCAGCAACGCGGGTTCAATTCCTGTACCGGCCTCCCCGAACAGGCGCTGGAATGTGGCGACTAGGGGCTTTTTACAGTAACTTCATACTTGTGACAATAAAATATTATTATTAAGTACACTGATACACACTGGGTGGCACGTGGCACAGTGGTTAACACTGCTACCTACGGCGCTGAGGACCCGGGTTCGAATCCCGGCCCCGGGTCACTGTCCGTGTGGAGTTTGCACATTCTCCCCGTGTCTGCGTGGGTTTCGCCCCCCCAACCCAAAGATGTGCAGGGTAGGTGGATTGGCCACACTAAATTGCCCCTTAATTGGAAAAAAACTAATTGGGCACTCTAAATTTACAAAACTACACTGATACACACTGACACATGTTCATACACACAAAGTCATATAAATGTGTATGCACTCATATAGTCTCACAGACACACACTCATACAGTCTGTTGCGCTAACAATTGCACACAGAAACACGAAAACAGTACAAAAGAGGCTTTATTACCGTGAGATGTTATTACCTCAAGTGGAGCTGTAAAATGACAGCTCAGAAGACCTCATGGATATTTATACTGCTCCTGTGGGCGGAGCTAGCCGGCAGGGGCTTACCGACAAACTATGCAGGAGCTTACCGACAAACCTGTAATAGCCGGTACTATTGTACATCCCCTAATAGAGGCACACACATATATATACAGTGGTATTACCACACAGTCACACACTCACAATCTCACACACACTCATACAGTCTTTTACACACACTCTGACAGTCACACACACACTCGTACAGTCACACACACAAAGTCATTGTCACACACACATACACAGTCACACACACAACAAGACTGTAAGACACAGGAGCAGAATTAGGCCACTCGGCCCATCGAGTCTGCTCCGCCATTCAATCATGGCTGATATTTTTCTCATCGCCATTCACCTGCCTTCTCCCAAGAAGACACATCCACAGACACATAGTCACATACAAGCAGACATAGAGTCACACATGCAGTCGCGCACATACAGTTAGACACACTATACAGTCACACACATATACAGTCTCACACATATACAGTCTCACACACAAACACAGATATTGCATGGATGGGATTCCCTGTGAGAACCGACCTACCCTGAACTGGAAGCAATTTTACAATGGGGGGGGGGCACGGGGAGGAGGAGGGAAAGAGTGGAGAGGGAGTGGGTGAGAACAGGGCAAGACTGCCCTTGCCTCAATTTAAGGCCATTAAATATCCAATAAATAACCAGAACACAAAACAAACAGAAAAATGACCAAACCTCCATCTCAGGCAGTAAGGGTGGGGGATGAGGTGCCTCCTTCTGACTGGTCAAGTCCTTTCATCAAGTCCCGAAGAGTAGACCTCAGGATATTCCTCCCCCAGGACCCCATAATAATAATCGCTTATTGTCACAAGTAGACTTCAATGAAGTTACTGTGAAAAGCCCCTCGCCGTTACATTCTGGCACCTGATCGGGGAGGCCTGTGCGGGATTTGAACCCGCGCTGCTGGTCGTGTTCTACATTGCAAGCCAGCTGTTTAGCCCACTGTGCTAAACCAACCCCTGGTTTAACACCTCCCTCACGAACCCCAGGCATCCCCTACCCTCCTCTGTCTGGGACTCCTGCCACTTACTTTCGCTCTGGCTTCTTTGCACTTAGTGCCAAGCACTTTGCTGCAGTCCCTCTTCTAGCCACTGCAGCACTGTGTATGGAGGGGCTAGAGAACTGCAGCCATTTCCCAGGCGGGACCTCTGCCCAAGTGAGAACGGATGTCCTGCCTTCTGCCAATCAATGCTCGTTAGAGTGTGAAATGTCAGCGCGTTTGTTGGAGGCGGCTGGGATTCATTCCCCAAGCCCCCGCTTTCTGAAAAATTCAGAACACAGACCGATAGGTGCACACTCCTATCTCTGTAATTCCCTCCAGCCCACAATCCTCTGAGATATCTGCACTCTTCTAACTCTGGCCTCTTAATTATCCCTGCTTTGAATCGTTCCACCATTGGCGGCCATACCTTCCTAAGCTCAGAGGTTCCTTCTCTAAACCTCTCTGCCTCACTCTCCTTCATTCAAACACTCTTTAAAACCTATCTTTTTAACCGAACATTTGCCCTAATATTTCCTCATGTGACTCATCAACATTTCTTTGGTAATCCTAACTCCTATGAAACACCGTGGAACACTTTCAGCGTCAGTCGCTGTTCAGTTGTTGGCTCTCTTGCCTCCGAGTCACATGGTTCTTAGTCAACGTCCAGCTCAATAGCTTGAGCACAAAAACCAAGGCCCCCACTCAAATGCAGTGCTGAGGGATCGCTGCACTACGAGATGACGCATTAAACCGAGGCCAGATCTACCTGCTCAGGTGGATGTAACAGATCCCAGGCGCAATTCTCTCCCCCCCCACACCGGGTGGGAGAATCGCGGAGGCACCGGCGAATCCCGCCACGCCGACCCGGCACCCGCACGCGATTCTCCCACCCCCCACCCCCCAAAACCGGCGCGGCGAGATTTACGGCTGGCCGCTCGGAGAATCGCCGCTCGCCATTTGTAACGGGCGAGCGGCAATTCTCCGGCGTGGCCGCCCAATACGACGTGTTCCCGCCGGCACCGACCACACCTGGTCGCTGCTGGCGTGAACAGCGTGGGAACGCTGGGGGGGGGGGGGGCCTGTGGGGGAGGGAGGGGGGATCCAGCACCAAGGGGGTGCCCAAAAGGGGTCTGGCCCACGATTGGTGCCCACCGATCGGCGGGCCGGCCTCTCTGAAGGAAGCACTCCTTTCCTCCGCTGCCCCGCAGGATCACTCCGACATTTCTTGCGGGGAGGACGGCAACCGCGCGTGCGCGGGTGACGTCATTTACGCGGCGCTGGCCGCGTAATTTACGTGGCACCACTTTCACGCGGTGCCAAGGTGCATAAATGACGCGGCGCCGCTCCTAGCCCCCCGGGGGTGGGAGAATAGGGGGCGAGTAGCGGCCTCCGACGCCGGAGTGAAACACTCCAGTTTTCACTCCGGCGTCGGCACTTAGTCTCCCGACGGGAGAATCTCGCCCCCCCCCATTTTGATGAAGAGCAAGGGGAGTTATCCCCGGTGTCCTGGCCAATATTTATCCCTCAACCAACCTCACAAAATTGGATTATTTGGTCATCATCATAATGCTGCCTGTTGGGGGTTTCTGAACACAGATTAACTCCTCTGCCTCCTACATTAGAACAGAGTCACACCTCAGAAAGAAGTACTGCATTGCCTGTTATGTGCTTTGAGACGCTTGGTGCTCTTGAAAAGTGTTGAATAAATGTACCTTTGGCCTGCATTAAAGATTCCATATGTAAACTGAAATAAATTGGATTAAATGCCCTCTTCATTCTCCTTCCCTCGTATTCTCTCCTCCCTGCTGTGAGTAGTTGTAAACAAAGAAAAGGATATTTCCCTGTTGTTTATTTTCTTTGTCTGGATGTTAAATTAGGCTTCAGTCTGTGTTGCAGGCCCGTCTCGGCACTTGACCTCCTTCAGCCGCTGCCATGTACGACTGCTTTCCCAAGTGTCAGCAACAGACATTCCTGTGAGTGTGTATGTGTGTGTGTGGGTTGTGAGTGGGGGGAGCGAAGTGCAGGCAGAAACTGTGAAGAAAGGGCTCAGCAGCTTAATTTAGAGTCGGAATGGAAACACAGGTGTCCTTAAGCCTCTGTGCATCGTAACCACGGAGACCAAGGCCAGAGGCAGCACCAATAATCAGTGTAGGAAGCACTGGTGGGGAGGAAGCACACACCACGTTTTGCAGATAGAGGAAGAATGTGCATTTTCCAGTGCTTTTCACTGCTCGGGTGATCCCCAAGAGTTTTGCAGCTGATATATAATGTTTGACATGTCATCATTGTTGTGCTGTAGGAAACATGGCAGCCAATTTATGCACAGCAAGCTCCCACAAACAGGAATAGTGACCAAATAATGCCTTTTTGTTTGATTGAGGAATATTGCACAGGAGACCAGGGATTTCAAAATATCCACTTGGGTTGTGTGAAGTGCTCAGTTAACCACGATTGCCAATTCCCTATTAGCAATAGCCTTCAGCCGCGCAGCCAGAGGCCTCGGTAGTCGGTGGGGGGTATGGGTGGTCGGTGGGGCAGGCAGGCAGGGACAAGGGTTGCCCCAGGAATGGGTGCACACGATTCAGGGGTTGGCATTGTGGTGCTGCGCACCGTTGACCCCTGGTTGCCCACCCCCTGCACCTCCACCACACCCTCCCATGGCAGCCCACCCCCACCGAGGGTCCCCCCACCCCCAGCCGAGCGTCCCCATCCCCTACCGAGCACTGGGCAGCAAACCCAGCAGCCCTCGGTCTCTTTTCCTGTGAGTAAAGATGTCTTTCTGGGAGGCCGCTGAATGACCTGAGGCCGTTGGATAAGGCGTGGTCCCGTTAATTGTTTGGAAATGGCGCCTTAGTGGTGATAATTAGTTTATCGCCATGCTGCGGCACGATTCCGAATTCGCCTACGGGAAAGGGCCGGATGCATCACAAACTGTTTGGCGCTTGGCGAAGTTCCCATTTTCTGCCTCTGCGTTATTCACTGACCTCGTTTCGGTTCAGCAAGAGCGTAATAAGGCCGGAGAATCGCGCCCGAGGAATGTGCAGGGATATGGGGAAAGGTGGGGGAGTGGCAGAATGTGAATTGCTTCTTCGGAGAGCTAGCATGGATGCACTGGGCTGAATGGCCACCTGTGTGCTATAACGATTCTATCATTATTTGAAACACTCCTGAGTACAAATATATTTTATAACCAGAGCAGTCAGGGCCATCAGCGTAGAGGGTTAGGGCCTCCGCGGGAATAGATGTGACTGCGGACAGTCCACCCTTTACATCGACAGGAACCTCAGCCAGTGATTGGCCCCATGAAGCTGCCCAACTGCGAAGCAATGCTGGGCTCTGGACACAGTCGGGGTGGCGGGGGTCCTGCAACAGACACAAACCTGTGTCCCCCTGCGAAAATGGTCACTAATTGAGTCCTTCAGAGCTCTGATTGTCTGCCCAACCGCGGTGAATATTCCCCATTCCACTGTCAGTCCACCACTAGGGAACCCACCCAGACGTGGTACCACACTGGGGAGCTGAGCCAAGAGGATTTTCCACAATTTTCCTGGTTCCCCTTCCCCCTCGCCACATCTCTTCCCTGGTGCTTCCTGAGCTGGAAAACATTTGCAGCATTTTCAGTTTTTATTTGGAGCCTACATGTTGGAGTTGTGTCTGGCTCTCTCACCTTAACCCCTTCGATTCTGAAGCCCAGTGTGGCAGTGGAGCTGATGGTCTCTCTCCACTGCATATACCGCGGCTTAGTGACGGCTCGCTGAGTCTTCTCCTCCTCCGTCGGTGCTTCAGGATCCACCTCCACCATCTTCAGGTACATGTCCCTGCGCAGGCTGGGCTTCTTCCTCGCTTTGGTCAACTCATCTTCCAAGTACGTTCTGTGAAGACCATAATTGGCAAGGTGAGTGTGGGCCTGTGGGCAGGAGGCGGATGGGTATGCCTCACCCAACTATGCTCCCCTTCCTCTCACCATTCTCCTCGGCCCCTCTCGAACCCCCACCCCCCTCACCATGCTGTCCCTCCTCTCAAAATTCTCCCCCTCCCCTCACCATCCCCCACTTTCCTCCCCTTGTCTCTGCATCTCCCACCCTCTCCACTCCATCAACCCCATCATCCCCTTCCCTCTCCCTGTCATCCCCTTCACCCACTCCCCATCATCCTCATCCTCTCCCCCTCCCGATCATCTCCCTCCACATCACCCCCATCTTCTCCCCCTCCCCATCATCTCCCTCCCCATCACCACCATCCTCTCCCCCTCCCCATCATCTCCCTCCCCATCACCACCATCCTCTCCCCCTCCCCATCATCTCCCTCCCCATCACCACCATCCTCTCCCCCTCCCCATCATCTCCCTCCCCATCACCACCATCCTCTCCCCCTCTCCATCATCTCCCTCCCCATCACCACCATCCTCTCCCCCTCCCCATCATCTCCCTCCCCATCACCACCATCCTCTCCCACTCCCCATCATCTCCCTCCCCATCACCACCATCCTCTCCCCCTCCCCATCATCTCCCTCCCCATCACCACCATCCTCTCCCCCTCCCCATCATCTCCCTCCCCATCACCACCATCCTCTCCCCCTCCCCAGCATCTCTCTCCCCATCACCACCATCCTCTCCCCCCTCCCCATCATCTCCCTCCCCATCACCACCATCTTCTCCCCCTCCCCATCATCTCCCTCCCCATCACCACCATCCTCTCCCCCTCCCCATCATCTCCCTCCCCATCACCACCATCCTCTCCCCTTCCCCATCATCTCCTTCCCCATCACCACCATCCTCTCCCCTTCCCCATCATCTCCCTCCCCATCACCACCATCCTCTCCCCCTCCCCATCATCTCCCTCCCCATCACCACCATCTTCTCCCCCTCCCCATCATCTCCCTCCCCATCACCACCATCTTCTCCCCCTCCCCATCATCTCCCTCCCCATCACCACCATCCTCTCCCCCTCCCCATCATCTCCCTCCCCATCACCACCATCCTCTCCCCCTCCCCATCATCTCCCTCCCCATCACCACCATCCTCTCCCCCTCCCCATCATCTCCCTCCCCATCACCACCATCCTCTCCCCCTCCCCATCATCTCCCTCCCCATCACCACCATCCTCTCCCCCTCCCCATCATCTCCCTCCCCTTCACCACCATCCTCTCCCCCTCCCCATCATCTCCCTCCCCATCACCACCATCCTCTCCCCCTCCCCATTATCTCCCTCCCCATCACCACCATCCTCTCCCCCTCCCCATCATCTCCCTCCACAACATTCTCCCCTCCGCATCAGCCTCCTCCTCCACCACCCCCGAGCTAATATTCCCCCTCCCCGTCAGCCGCCTCCCCCACTCCCCATCATCTCCCCCCTCACCATCATCGCTTGAGGGTAGCGAATGTAATCCCGCTATTCAGAAAGGGAGGTAGAAAGAAAACCGTGAACTACAGACCAGTGAGTCTAACGTCGGTAGTAGGGACGGTGCTGGAGTCCATTATTAAGGATTTCATAGCTCAGCATTTGGAAAGGAGTGGTGTAATCAGACAAAGTCAGCATGGATTTGCGAAAGGAAAATCATGCTCGACAAATCTACTGGAATTCTTTGAAGATGTAACTAGTAGAGTTCACCAAGGAGAACCAGTGGATGTGGTTTATTTAGACTTTCAGAAAGCTTTCGACAAGGTCTCAAATGGCAGATTAATATGTAAAGTTAAAGCGCGTGGGATTACGGGTAGTGACTTGAGATGGTTAGAAAGCTGGTTCGAAGACAGGACGCAAAAAGCTGGAATAAATGGGTATTTTTCCAATTGGCAGGCATGGCTAGTGGGGTACCGCAGGGATCTGTGCTAGGACCACAACTGTTCACATTATATATGAATAATTTAGACAAGAAACTAAATGTATTGACTCCAAATTTGCAGATGATACAAAGTTGGGTGGGAGGGTGAGCTGTGAGGAGGATGCAGAGATGCTTCAGCAGGATTTGGACAGGCTGAGTGAGTGGGCATATGCATGGCAGATGCAGCATAATGTGGATAAATGTGCGGTTATTCGCTTTGGTGGCAAAAATAGGAGGGCAGATTATTATTAGAATGGGTGTAAATTGAGAAAGTGGATATATAGCAAGACCTTGGTGTCCTCGTGCATCAGTCGCTGAGAGTAAGCACGCAGGTATAGCAGGCGGTAAAGAAGGTAAATGGTCTGTTGGCCTTCATAGCGAGAGGATTTGAGTATAGGAATAGGGATGTTTTACCGCAATTGTATAGGACATTGGTGAGGCCACACCTGGAGTATTGTGTGCAGATATGGTGCCCTTATCTGAGGAAGGATGTTCTTGCTGTACAGGGAGTGCAGCGAAGGTTTACCAGGCTGATTCCTGGGATGGCAGGACTGTCATATGAGGAGAAATGAAATGAAAATGAAAATCGCTCATTGAAGTAGGCTTCAATGAAGTTACTGTGAAGCCCCTAGTCGCCACATTCCGGCGCCTGTTCAGGGAGATTAAGTCGGTTTGGATTATATTCATTGGAGTTTAGGAAGAGTGAGAGGGGATCTGATAGAAATTTATAAAATTCTAACCGGATTAGACAGGGTAGATTCGGAAAGAATGTTCCCGACGGTGGGGGAGTCCAGAACTAGGGGTTAGAGTTTGAAGGTAAGGGGTAAATATTTTAAGATTGAGGTGAGGAGCAATGTCTGCAATCAGAGAGAGGTGAATCTGTGGAATTCACTACCACAGAAAGTAGTTGAGGCCAAAATGTTGTGTAATTTAAAGAAGGGATTAGATCTAGCTCTTGGGGCTAAAGGGATCAAGGGGGAAGGCGGGATTAGGGTATTGACCTTGATGATCAGCCATGATCAGAATGAATGGTGGAGCAGGCTCGAAGGGCCAAATGGCCTCCTCATGCTATCATCCCCCTCCCCATCAAACCTCCCCCCAATCCCCATTAACCACTTTGCCATCATCCCCCTCCTCCCATCATTCCCATCGCCCTCACACCATTATCGCCCTCCCCATGATCTCCCTCTCCCCATAATCCCACTCCCCATCATCCCCTTCATCCCCATTATTCCTCTCCCCATCATCCCCATCATCCCCTCCCCCATCAACCTCTCTCCCCACCCCATGATACCCCTCCCCATGATACCATTCACCCCATTATCCCTTTCCCCACCATCCCCTTCCCCCTCACCCCTCTCTCTGTCATCCCCATCATCCTCGTTATCGCCCTCCACATGATCCCCATCACCCCCTCCCGCATCAACCGCCTCTCCTCACCCCATTATCGCCCTCCCCATAATCTCCCTCTCCCCATAATCCCACTCCCCATCATCCCCTTCATCCCCATTATTCCTCTCCCCACGATCCACATCATCCCCTCCCCCATCAACCTCTCTCCCCACACCATGATACCCTTCCCCATGATACCACTCACCCCATTATCCCTCTCCCTACCATCCCCTTCCCCCTCATCCCTCTCTCTGTAATCCCCATCATCCTCATTATCGCCCTCCCCATGATCTCCTTCTCCCCATAATCCCCCTCCCCATCATCCCTATCATCCTCATTATCCCACTCCCCATGATACCACTCACCCCATTATACCCCTCCCCATGATATCCCTCTCCCCATGACTCCCATCACCCCCTCCCCATCAATCCTCTCCTCACCCCATTATACCCCTCCCCATGATACCCTCCCCACAATATCCCTCTCCCCACCATCCCCTTCCCCCTCATCCCTCTTTATCATCCCCATCATCATCATTATCCCACTCCCCATGATACACCTCACCCCATTTTCCCCTCCCCTGGCCATCCCCCTCCCCTCCCCATCACCTCCTGACCCCATTACCCACCTCCCCTCACCCCCCAACCCCCACCCCTCACTCCATCACTCCTCTCCCATCACCCCATCACCAGGCACCACGGAGGAGAGGGGAAGAGGGACAGTGTGAGTAACAGACATCACTGGGGGGAGGGGGGGACAGTGTAAATAACAGGCATCACTGAGGGGAGGGAGGGACAGTGTGAATAACAGGCATCACTGAGGGGAGGGAGGGGGACAGTGTGAGTAACCGGCATCACTGAGGGGAGGGGGGGGCAGTGTGAATAACAGGCATCACTGAGGGGAGGGGGGACAGTGTGAATAACAGGCATCACTGAGGGGAGGGAGGGGGGACAGTGTGAATAACAGGCATCACTGAGGGGAGGGAGGGGGGCAGTGTGAGTAACAGGCATCACTGAGGGTCGGGAGGGGGGACAGTGTGAGTAACAGGCATCACTGAGGGGAGGGGGAACAGTGTGAATAACAGGCATCACTGAGGGGAGGGGAGGGGGACAGTGTGAGTAACAGGCATCACTGAGGGGAGGTAGGGGGACAGTGTGAATAACAGGCATCACTGAGGGTCGGGAGGGGGGCAGTGTGAATAACAGGCATCACTGAGGGGAGGGAGGGGGACAGTGTGAATAACAGGCATCACTGAGGGGAGGGGGACAGTGTGAATAACAGTCATCACTGAGGGTCAGGAGGGGGACAGCGTGAGTAACAGGCATCACTGAGGGGGGAGGGGGACAGTGTGGATAACAGGCATGACTGAGGGGAGGGGGGGGACAGTGTGAATAACAGGCATCACTGAGGGTAGGGAGGGGGACAGTGTGAATAACAGGCATCACTGAGGGGAGGGAGGGGGACAGTGTGAATAACAGGCATCACTGAGGGGAGGGAGGGGGGACAGTGTGAATAACAGACATCACTGAGGGGAGGGAGGGGGACAGTGTGAATAACAGGCATCACTGAGGGGAGGGAGGGGGGGCAGTGTGAATAACAGGCATCACTGAGGGGAGGGAGGGGGACAGTGTGAATAACAGGCATCACTGAGGGGAGGGAAGGGGACAGTGTGAGTAACAGGCATCACTGAGGGTAGGGAGGGGGACAGTGTGAATAACAGGCATCACTGAGGGGAGGGGGGGACAGTGTGAATAACAGGCATCACTGAGGGGAGGGGGGAACAGTGTGAATAACAGGCATCACTGAGGGTAGGGAGGGGGACAGTGTGAATAACAGGCATCACTGAGGGGAGGGAGGGGGGACAGTGTGAGTAACAGGCATCACTGAGGGTCGGGAGGGGGACAGTGTGAGTAACAGGCATCACTGAGGGGAGGTAGGGGGACAGTGTGAGTAACAGGCATCACTGAGGGGAGGGAGGGGGACAGTGTGAATAACAGGCATCACTGAGGGGAGGGAGGGGACAGCGTGAATAACAGGCATCACTGAGGGGAGGGAGGGGACAGTGTGAATAACAGGCATCACTGAGGGGAGGGGGGACAGTGTGAGTAACAGGCATCACTGAGGGGAGGGAGGGGGACAGTGTGAATAACAGGCATCACTGAGGGGAGGGAGTGGGGGACAGTGTGAGTAACAGACATCACTGAGGGGAGGGGGGACAGTGTGAGTAACAGGCATCACTGAGGGGAGGGAGGGGGGACAGTGTGAATAACAGGCATCACTGAGGGGAGGGAGAGGGACAGTGTGAGTAACAGGCATCACTGAGGGGAGGGAGGGGGACAGTGTGAATAACAGGCATCACTGAGGGGAGGGAGGGGGACAGTGTGAGTAACAGGCATCACTGAGGGGAGGGGGGACAGTGTGAGTAACAGGCATCACTGAGGGGAGGGGGGGACAGTGTGAATAACAGGCATCACTGAGGGTAGGGAGGGGGGACAGTGTGAGTAACCGGCATCACTGAGGGTAGGGAGGGGGGACAGTGTGAGTAACAGGCATCACTGAGGGGAGGGAGAGGGACAGTGTGAATAACAGGCATCACTGAGGGGAGGGAGGGGGACAGTGTGAGTAACAGGCATCACTGAGGGTCGGGAGGGGGGCAGTGTGAGTAACAGGCATCACTGAGGGGAGGGGGACAGTGTGAATAACAGGCATCACTGAGGGGAGGGGGGACAGTGTGAATAACAGGCATCACTGAGGGTAGGTAGGGGGACAGTGTGAGTAACAGGCATCACTGAGGGGAGGGAGGGGGACAGTGTGAATAACAGGCATCACTGAGGGGAGGTAGGGGGGACAGTGTGTGTAACAGGCATCACTGAGGGTCGGGAGGGGGGCAGTGTGAGTAACAGGCATCACTGAGGGGAGGGAGGGGGACAGTGTGAATAACAGGCATCACTGAGGGGAGGGAGAGGGACAGTGTGAGTAACAGGCATCACTGAGTAGAGGGGGGAACAGTGTGAGTACAGGCATTCCTGATGGGAGGTTTAGGGAGAGGGGGGGGGGGGGGGTGGGCGGGGGATTGGGGGAGGATGCGGAAGGGACTGGAAACAGGAGAAGCACCGGACCCAAGGGCCCATGAGGTTTCTCCTGGCTCGGCTCCCGTCCCCTCTGTGATAACAGAACATGTCAATCCTCACCACCCAACCTCTTCCACACTCACTCGGAATCAAACACTTGATTGTGTCTCAGCCCCTTCCAATATTATTAGAAAGAGTTTGAAGGAAAATGAAATAAAATTGATTTTCATCTGAGTTTGCTCTTTGAAACATTTGGGAGATTAATCTACAATTCCTGGGGAGCACATGTCTATTCTATTGAAAGGGATTTGGAGTTCAGGTGACTAGAGTTGATATACCGATTAATCATGATCTAATTGAATGTTGGGGTCAGGCCCAAGAGAGCAGGATGGGCTCCCCTCCTCTCCCTAATGCTGAGGGACTCACCTCACTCCCATTTTGCAGTCCATCACACACGGCAGGTCAAACTCTGCCAGTAGGTCATCCATCTGGTTGTACCTCTCGCCATCCTTGTCCACCTCACCGTGGTAAGCTGGTACGTAGGGGCGCAACGAATCACCCATCAAGCGGTCCAGGCAGCGCTGCTCACACTCACAGAACTTCTTCAAGATTTTGCCATTGGCCCCGGGCTTGAAGCTACCTGCGTTAGAGAGGGCATGACAGAGATTAGAAGCAGATTGGTTCCCCAAGGCCATCCACTCAATGCCTCCTTCAATCCCCCCGAACCACCTTACCCTTGGCAGACTTAAATTCATACTTTTGTCTGGCCATCGCTAGCAAGGCCAGCCGTTGTCCATCCCTAAATGCCCTTGAACCGAGGGACTTGCCAGCTCATTTCAGAGGGAGAGTCAAGAGTCAACCACATTGCTGTGGGGCTGCCGTCACACATAGGCCAGACCAGGTGAGGACGGCAGATTTCACAGAATCACAGACTAATGCAGTGCAGAAGAGGCCCTTCGGCCCATCATGTTTGCACTGATACTATCTCCGCCCCCCCATCTCAGTGGTGCTTGTTATTCACACCTACCTCATCCCATTTGCCAGCACTTGGCCGTTAGCCTTGAATGTTATGACATGCCAAGTGCTCATCCTGGTACTTTATAAAGGATCTAAAGTAGCTCCTCTCTGCCACCCTCCCAGGCAGTGCATTCCAGGCCGTCACCACCTTCTGGATAAAAAGGTTTTTCCTCAAATCCCTCCTGAACTAAAGGGAATAGCTGCTCCCTATCCACACTGTACATGCCCCTCATAATCTGTACACCTCGATCAAGTCATCCCACAGTCTCCTATGCTCCTGAGGAAACAACCCAAGTTTTTCCAATCTCTCTTCATAACTTAAATGTTCCATTCCAGGCAACATCCTGGTGAATCTTCTCTGCACCCCCTCCAGTGCAATCACATCCTTCCTATAATGTGGCGACCAGAACTACACGCAGTACTCCAGCTGTGGGCTCAACAAAGTTCTACACAACCCTAACATGACCTCCCTGCTTTTGTAATCTACACCTCGATTGATAAAAGCGAGTGTCCCATTTGCCTTTTTCACCACCCTATTAGCCTACCCTTCTGCCTTCAGAGATCTATGGACAAACATGCCAAGGTCCCTTTGTTGCTCGGAACATCCCTGTGTCAGTTTTTAAAAATAAATTTCGAGTACCCAATTCATTTTTTCCAATTAAGGGGCAATTTAGCGTGGCCAATCCACCTAGCCTGCACATCTTTGGGTCGTGGGGGCGAAACCCACGCAGACATGGGGAGAATGTGCAAACTCCTCACGGACAGTGACCCGGAGCCGGGATCGAACCTGGGACCTCAGCGCCGTGAGGCAGCAATGCTACCCACTGTGCCACCGTGCTGCCCTGGGACATCCCTGTGTCATGACATTCATTGAATATTTCCTTGTCATATTACTCCTTCCAAAGTGTATCAGCTCACACTTTTCAGGGTTAAATTCCATCTGCCACTTTCTGCCCATTTGACCATCCTGCAACCTGAGACACCCAACCTCACAATTAACCACCTGGCCTACCTTTGTGTCATCCACAAACCTACTGGCTCTACCTACTGATTCTACCCCCCCACATTGTCACCTATTTTGTTTGTATAAATGGGAGGGGGGGCGGTTTAGCTCAGTTGGCTAAACAGGTGGTTCATGATGCTGAGTGAGGCCCTCAAAGGGGAAAGCTGCCTAGGTCTATGACGACTTTACCTTGCCTATAAATGACAAACAATAGGACATCCAGCACAGATCCTTGTGGTACGCCACTGGACACTGACTTCTAGTCACTAAAGCAGCCGTCTATCATCACCTTGTCTCCTACAGCAAAACCAATTATGAATCCACCTTATCAAGTTCCCCTGTATCCCATGTGCATTTGGCTTCTCCCATGTGGGACCTTGTCAAAGGCTTTGCTGAAATCCATATCAACTATATCAACTGCATCACCCTCACCTACACACCTGGTCGCCTCCTCAAAAGATGACGTCCCTCTGACAAAGCCAAGCTGACTATTCGGAGATAGATTCTCTCCTTCACAATTTTCTCCAATAGTTTCCCTGCCATTGATGTGAGACTCACTAGTCTGTAGTTCCCTGGCTTATCGCTATAACCCTTCTTAAATGGTGGGACCACATTAGCTGTTCTCCAGCCCTCTGGCACCTCCCCCATGGCCAGACAGGAATTACAAATTTGAATCAGGACCCCTGCAATCTCCTCCCTCGCCTCCCACAGCAACCTGGGTCACAATTCATCCGGACCTGGGGGTTTATCCACTTTTAAGCCTGCCAAAACCTCCAATACCTTGTCCCTCCCTATGCCAATTTGCTCAGGGACCTCACAGTCTCTCTCCCTGAGTTCCATACCCACCTACCTCATTCTCTTGGGAAAGAAGACTCCCCTGAAGGACATGAATGACCCAGATTGGTCTTTACGACATTGGATGATAGTTTCATGATCTCAGACTAGCTTTCAATTTTACTAATTGAATTTAAATTCCAACAGCTGCCTTGGTGGGATTTGAACTCATGTCCCCAGATTATATTTTTTAAAATAATATTTTATTGAGATATTTGAAAATGTTTATAACAGCAACATAAACAATGACATCAACATGGTAAAATAAACATTGCCCCCCCCACCCCAATCTTCACACACCTCAACCAGACAACAACAAACCACCCCCCCCCCCCCCCACCCCAACCTTGAATACTGCATCTGCTGACATTTTAATTTTCCTCGAGAAAGTCAATGAATGACTGCCACCTCCGGGTGAACTCTAACATTGACCCTCTTAAGGCGAACTTTATTTTCTCGAGACTGAGAAACCCAGCCATGTCACTAACCCAGGTCTCTACACTCGGGGGCTTCGAGCCCCTCCACATTAACAAGATCCGTCTCCGGGCTACCAGGGAGGCAAAGGCCAAAATGTCGGCCTCTTTCACTCCCTGAACCCCCGGATCTTCCGACACATCAAAGATCGTTACCTCCGGACTCGGCACCACCCCATCTCGTAAAGTCCCCTTCCATTTGTTCCACCAACCGAGATAGGTTTAACTTGTGTCGTACCTCCCATTCCTGGGCTACCTGGATTCCCAGATATCGAGAGCTCTTCCCTACCATTCTAAGAGCAGCTCTCCCAGTCTCTTCTCCTGTCCTCTTGCCTGGATCGCAAACATCTCGCTTTTCCCCATGTTCAATTTATACCCCAAAAAATTGCCAAATTCCCCCAAGATTCACATTACTCCCCCCATCCCCTCCAACGGGTCCGAAATGTACAAGAGGAGGTCAACTGCATAGAGCGAGACCCGGTGATCCAACCGGTTCCCCCCCCCCCCCCCCTCCCCCCCTCCGAGAGCCAATGGCTCTATGGCCAGAGCAAATAGTAACGGGGAGAGGGGGCACCCTTGCCTTGTCCCTCGGTGTAGTTAAAAATACCCCGACCTCAGCAGTTCATACGCACACTCGCTACTGGTGCCTGAGAGAGCAACCGCACCCAGTCAATAAAGCCCTCACCAAACCCAAACCTTCCCAGCGCCTCCCATAGGTAATTCCACTCCACCCAATCAAAAGCCTTCTCCGCATCCATCGCTCCCACCACCTCCACCTCCTCTCCTTCTGAGGGCATCATAATAACATTTAGAAGCCTTTGAACATTGGCCGTGAGTTGCCTGCCCTTTACAAATCCCATCTGGTCTTCCCCTATCACCCCCAAGACACAGTCCTCTATCCTTGTGGCCAGTATCTTAGCCAGCAGTTTGGCATTCCCAGATTCAGTAGAGAAATTGGCCTGTATGACCCGCATTGCTCCGGATCCTTCTCCCGTTTCAGGATCAATGAAATCGAGGCCTGTGACATTGTTGGGGGGAGGACTCCCGTCTCTCTTGCTTCATTAAATGCCCTCACCAGCAGTGGGCTCCATATCTCTCTTATAGAATTCCACCGGGTAGCCGTCCGGCCCCGGGGCCTTGCCCGACTGCATGCCCTCCAGCCCCTTGATTATTTCCTCAATCTCAATTGGGGCTCCCAGCCCCTCCACCAGGTCCTCCTCCACCCTCGGGAACCTCAACTGATCAAGAAACTGCCTCATCCCCTCCACCCCCAGGCGGGGGCTCCGACTCATATAATTTACTATAAAAGTCCGTAAACACCTTGTTAACTCCCGCTGGGTCCAGGACAGTATTACCTTAAACACCTCGTTCATCCCCGCTGGGTCTAGGACAGTATTGCCATCTCTACTCGTTACTCTCCCTATCTCCCTGGCCGCCTCCCTTTTCCGGTGCTGGTACGCCAACATTCTGCTTGCCTTCCCCGTACTCATAGATCGTCCCTCCTTGCCTTCCTCAACTGTTCCACCACTTTCCCTGTGGTCAACAGCCCAAACTCCGCCTGTAACCTCCGCCGCTCCCTCAGCCCCGCGTCAGGGGCCTCCGAGTATCTCCTGTCCACCTGGAGTATCTCCTCCACTAACCTGTCCCTCTCAGCCCGTTCCGCCTTTTCTCTGTGGGCCCATATCGAGATTAATTCCCCTCTGACTACTGCCTTCAAAACTTCCCAGACCGTCGCTGCGGAAACCTTCCTCGTATCATTTGTTTCCAGGTAGTTCTGGATGGACTTGTTAACGTGCCCACAGATCGCTCCGTCCGCTAACAACCCCACATCCAGTCTCCACAGCGGGCGTTGCCCTCTCTCCATTCTAACCCGTAGATCCACCCAATGTGGGGCATGATCCAACACTGCAATTGCCGAGTACTCAGTATCCACCACCTCAGAACAAAATAGTCGATCCGAGAGTATACCTTGTGGAGAAAAAGGAAAACTCCGCCCTTGGCTGTCCAAACCTCCGTGGGTCTAGTCCCCCCATCTGTTCCATAAACCCCTGCAATTCCTTTGCCACAGCCGGCCTCCTTCCTGTCCTGGATTTTGACCTGTCCAATTCCAGATCAATGACTGTATTGAAGGCCTCTCCCATGATCAGGTTGTGTCACTCTAATTCTGGGATCTTACCTAACACCCACCTCGTAAATTCCATGTCGTCCCAATTCAGAGCATACATGTTCACAAGTTCCACTCGCGCCCCTCCAGCTTCCCACTCCTCATTATGTACCTACCCCCTTGTCTGACATGATTCTCCCTGCCTCGAATGCGAGTCGTTTGGTGATCAAGATCGCTACCCCCTTGTTCTTTGAGTCCAGTCCTGAGTGGAACACTTGGCTAACCCCCCGCCTTCCTCAATCTCGTCTGGTCTGTAACCTTTACGTATGTCTCTTGTTGCATTGCCACTCCGCCTTCAGTTCCCTCAAATGGCGAACACACGAGCCCTCTTGACCGGCCCATTCAGTCCTCTCATGTTCCATGTGATCAGCCTGGACAGGGGGCTTAACCATTAACCTTTTTAGGCCAGCCTCTAGCTCGCGCTCTCCGCTTCCTCGAGTCCCCACTCGGGCTGCCGCTGTTCCCAACCTCCCATTTGTCCCCTAGTAACAGTTCCTCCCCTGTCAGCAAAGCAGCTCCCCCCTCCATCCCCACCTAGCAACAACACTAGAAACCAAATCCCCCAAGTCAAGCTCCAGCTTAACACCTGCTCACCCCCCACTGCGCTTCCGAGAGTCAGCTGACTCATGCTGACTCGGTAGCTCCCGCCCCGGCACCAAGCAGTCTGTCTCCCTATTGTACTCTCCTCTCTCCCTCTCCACATGAATAAACATTTTAAAAGCATCACATTCCCCAGTAAACAAACATCAGTAAAAAAAACAGTGAAGAAACAGTCACTTTAGAAAAATAGTCACCCAAAAAGCAGAACCAAATTCAAAGCCCATCCCCACCCAACAAGGTCCTGCAAGACACCGCAACCTTTAACCATCCACACAGTCCATTATTTCACAAAGCCACTTAAATTTATACAATCTAGCACTACAAATCGCCGCCACAGTACTCTCCAAGGCTTAAGTGTCTTTTAATTCGCCTCCAGCCTCATTTCTTTAATAAAGGTCCAAACTTCGTCTGGTGTTTCAAAGTAGAAGTCCCGTTCCTCATGTGTGACCCACAGACGGGCTGGGTACAGCATCCCAAACTTCACCCCCTTCTTAAAGAGGGTCATTTTTGCCCGATTGAACCCAGCTGGCCTCTTGGCCAAATCCGCTCCCAGGTCCTGATAGATGCACAACTCTCAGTCCTCCCACTTGCTGCTCCGTTCTTTCTTGGTCCACCGCAGAACGTGTTCCTTGTCCAGGAAACGGTGAAAGCGTACCACCATGGCCCTCGGCGGCTCGCTCGCTCGGGGCTTCCTCGCGAGGGCTCTGTGCGCTCTGTCCAATTCCAGGGACCGAGCGAATGCCCCTGCCCCATCAGCTTCTCCAACATGTCCGTCCGATAGGCCCTCGCATCCGATCCCTTCACTGCCTTCAGGGAGGCCAGCAATTCTGAGATTCTGACTTCTGGACCTGTTCTCCAGGTCCTCCAGCTTCTTCCGCACTCTTTTCTGGACGGTCGTTCATCATCCCCACCTTGGTCTCCAGCACGGTTATATACTCCTCGGGCTCAGACAACTTTTGTTCCACCTCCTGGATCGCTCTCCCGAGGGTTTCCTGATTCTGATCCACTTGCTCAATCGAAGCCTTAATCGGGTCCAGCGTGTCCTTCTTCAGCTTGGTGAAGTAATCCTCGAAAAACTACACCAGCTGCTCCGTCGACCACTGTGCCGTCTCCCCGTGGCCCTGCTGCTCCGCCATTCTGTCCCGTGTTACCAGCTCTGATTGCGCCTCCCTTGTAGGACTTTGTTGTCTCACACGGCAAATTGTCTATATTTGCTGGACTTTAGAAGGATGAGATGTGATCTCATTGAACTGTGTAACATTGTGATGGTCTGAATCCATTCTCCTCCAGCCCATAATCAGTGTGTTTTGTATGGAATGAGGTCTGTATTTTCTCATCCTTGGCATGTGTATTGTTCCAATTAAATAATTCAGCAACAAGCTTTTGTGAGTTTAAAATAACGATTATTTATTCCCACACACTTACCCAGAATCAACATAACTACTCGGCCTACACACTCGGCCTCATGAATGCACACTAACATACAAACATGAACAAATATTAGATATAGATAATGACCATAAAAAATAGGAACAGGAGTAGGCTATTCGGCCCTTCGATCCTGCTCCGCTATTCAATAGGATCATGGTTGATCCAACATTTCTCAAGCCACTTTCCTGCCCATTTTCCATAACTTTAAATTCCCTTACTGATCAAGAATCTATTTATCTCAGCCGTAAATCTACACAAGGACTCTCCCCCCCCCCCCCCCCCCCCAGTCTTAAATCGACACCCTTTTATTCCAAGATTATTCCCTCTGCTGCTGGACTCTCCCATGAGCGGAAGCATCCTCTCAGTATTTACCCAGTCAAGCCCCTTAAGAATCCTTGATGTTTTGATTTGATTTGATTTGATTTATTGTCACATGTACAGTGAAAGGTATTTTTCTGTGGCCGAGGAACGTACACAGTACATACATAGTAGACACAAGAACATTGACAAATGGTACATTGACAGAACAGTGGTGTTTCAATGAGATCACCTCTCATTCTTCTAAATTCCATTGAGTAGAGTCCCAATCTGTTTAACCTTTGCTCATAAGACAGTACCTCCATTCTGGTGATCATACTGGGGGCTGCACCGTGGCATAGTGGTTAGCACTGCTGCCTCCGAGCTCCAGGGTCCCGGGTTCAATTCCGGCCTTGGGTGACTGTGCGGAGTTTGCACGTTCTCCCCGTGTCTGCTTGGGTTTCCCCCGGGTGCTCCGGTTTCCTCCCACAGTCCAAAGACGTGCAGGTTAGGTGGATTGGCCATGCTAAATTGCCCCTTAGTGTCCAAACATTAAGGCGGGGTTACGGGGATAGGGTGGAGGCGTGGGCATGGGTGGGGTGCTCTTTCCAAGGGCCGGTGCAGACTCGATGGGCCGAATGGCCTCCTTCAGCTCTGTAAATTCTATGATTCTGAGATCATCCTAGTGAACCTTCTCTGAACCGCCTCCAATTAAATAATATATTTCCTTAAACAAGTGGACCCAAACTGCTCTCAGTACTCCAGATGTGGTCTGACCAATACCTTGTACAGTTGCAGCAAGACTTCTCAACTCCTATACTCCAATCCCCTTGGAATCAGGGCCAACATTCCATTAGCCTTCCTGATTACCTGCAGTGCCTGTGTGCTGTGTTTCATACACAAGCATCCCCAAGTCCCTTTGTTTCGCAGCTTTCTGCAGGTTTTCTCCATTTAAATAATACTCTGTTCATTTGTTCTCCCTTCCAAAATGAACAACTTCACGTTTTCCCACGTTATACTCCATTTGCCAACTTTTGCCCATTTACATAGCCTATTTTCACAGTAACTTCAGTGCAGTGTTAATGTAAGCCTACTTATGACACTAATAAAGAGTATTTATTTATTTTATCAATATCTCTTTACAAATTGTTTGTATTCCTCTCGAAATTTACCTGTCCACCTATTTTTCTGCCATCTGCAAGTTTGGCCGATACTGCACTTTTGCAGATTACAGTTAATTCAGCCTCTGATTTATAATTTCCGGTCTCCCACTTGGTAGGCCTGTGGTTTCTTTAATGGATTTGATGATTTAAAGTTGAAGTCAAGATCTTGTAAAGTGAAGGGTTCAGAGTGGGTTGTGAGGTTTCTTGTAGTTGAATATCTAGGAGGCTGGTTCTCAGGTGAACTTTGAAACTGGAACAGGTTGAGTACTTTGGCTGCTTGATGACTTGCAGCTAGTTTCAGTGTCTGGTTCTCAGACTGTCAGATAACTGATGGTTCTGAGGGATCTGCTGGGTCCTGGGCAATAAGAGTACGGTCCCTTAAATGAGCTTTGATCACATGATCATTGGGTTATCATTTCACCGAGATGGAGATAGGCATTCTGGAAACTCCATAGTCTTTAGGTGTTGGTCCATCCTTAAACAATGAAACGTGTGAATTCCACAAATGGCCCTCCCCATGTCCATATTTCATTCGGTATTTGACAGAGAATAGATATAGTCTGTAGTCCAAATGCCAAAAGTCACATGAATTGCGACAACCATCTTAATAACTTGCTTGTGGCCAATTTTTAGAAGTATAAACTGAAAGCCCATAATCTGAGATGTTTGCGCAGGGCATGAAACATTCTTTGAGGACATGACAGGGCAGACGCTGAGAGTATGTCTTCTCTGGCTGGAGAGGCTCGAGCTCGGGGGGGTCATAGTCTCAGGATAAGGGGTCAACAATTTCAGACTGGGATGAGGAGAAACTTTACCCCAGAGGGCTCGATCTTGGGCTATTCAAGACTGAGCTCAATAAATGTTTGAATATGTGGATAGGGCAGGATAGTGGAGTTGAAATAGAAGATCTCAAGATTGTAATAAGGTCAGGCACTAAATGACACTGCTGGAATCAAAACGCAGCATTGGTGAGCAGTTTATTGCTGAGTAAGTTCTGTTTGTTAGCATTGTTGATGATACTTTCCGTCACTTTCCTGATGATCGAGAGTAGACTGATGGGCTGCTAATTGTTGTATCGAATTATATAATCTATTATAATCTTTATAATTGTCACAAGTAGGCTCACAATAACGCTGCAATGAAGTTACTGTGAAACTCCCCTAGTCGCCACATTCTGGCTCCTGTTTGGGTACACAGAGGGAGAATTCAGAATGTCCAATTCATCTAACAGCATGTCTTTCGGGACTTGTGGGAGGAAACCGGAGCACCCGGAGGAAACCCAGGCAGACATGGGGAGAACGTGCAGACTCCACACAGACAGTGACCCAAGCCGGGAATCGAACCTGGTTCCCGCCGTGAAACAACAGTGCTAACCACTTTGCTGCCGTGCCGCCCATATTTGCCCTGTTTCTGTGGGCAGGGAGATTTTCCAAATTGTCTGCTGGATGCCAGTGTTGTAGCTGCACTGGAACAGTGCATAAAAATCATTTCAATTAATTTTCAGTTTCAACCACAGGTTAAAACAAGGGAGAGTGGAGAGGCTGAGTACGTATTGAAACGATTATTGGCAGTAATTTCCCCCTCTCATTATCCTCACCTCTCTGTTGATATCTCAGGGTCTCTGCTTCACACATTCTTCATCAGAGAACGGCAGGAAGGGAAATCATTGGGATGAAGATTGCATTCTTCATTTCAACGCTACACTGTCCCTTTAATTTATTCAACACCAAATTCAATCTGGGCCCTTCTTTAACATGACATGATTGCACTTCCATTGTAAGTGATTTGGATATATTTGCATTGGAAATTCTGCTCAGAGTCATCACTGAGATGGTACAAGTTCTTAACTCACTCTCATGGGAAGCTATGAGGTGGGGGCTGAGAGCGGAATGATGAACAAACATTCAAGGCTGCCATACTTCACTGAACTCAGAGATCACATTATGGGATCTAATCTATCCAATCATTCTATCTAATCATTTCCATATTATTGGAAGAGAGACACTCACCTGCTCCTTGTATCCCCTTGCTTTGATTTCTGTGTATTCTGCCATCAGTGTTGCAGAGAATACTCAGGTTCAAGTGAGAGTATTGAGAGGCAGTCAATCCTGAGACTAAAGAACCCTCCTGTCTCAGCTCAGGACCACAGACTACAATCAAACTTATCCGACAGCCTTGGAGAAATGTGACAGGGACAATGGTGTAGGATGGGACAATGTATAGGATAGGACTACACATAGTATCGGATAATATATAGGAGGAGATAATGTGTAGAATGGGACAATAGTGTGGAATGGGATAATGTGTAGGATGAGATCATCTTCACGATGGAACAATAGTGTAGAACGGGATAATGGACAGAATGGGATAACATTTAGTATGGGATAATAGTATAGAATGTAATAATGTATAGGACTGGACAATCATGTAGGAATGGATAATGTATAGGGATAATGTATAGGATGGGACAATGTATAGGAGGACCATTGAGCAGAATGGGATAATGTAATAGTGTAGGATGGGATAGTTTATAGGAAGACAATGGTGTAGAATGGGATCGTGTATAGGATGGGATATTGTATAGGATGACTACAGTGTAGAATGGGATAATGCATCAGATGGAATAATGTAGAATTATCATCTTTATTATTGTCACAAGTAGGCTTACATTAACACTGTAATGAAGGCAGGAATTGGAAGGATGGGGGATCTATTTATAGATGGGGGTTTACCAGCTTGAAAGCTTTGGAGGATAAATTTGAATTGCCAGCAGGGAATGGATTTAGGTATTTGCAGGTGCGAGACTTCCTGAGAAAACAGGTGCCGGCCTTTCTGCTGCTGCCGCCACGGGGGATACAGGATAGAGTAATCTCCAGTACCTGGGTGGGAGAACGGAAGGTATCGGATATTTACCAGGAACTTTCGGAGGCGGAAGAAACTCTGGTGGAGGAGCTTAAGAGCAAGTGGGAGGACGAGCTAGGAGGAAAGATAGATGCGGGGTTATGGGTAGATGCCCCAAGCAGGGTTAATACATCCTCATCATGTGCCAGGCTTAGCCTGATACAATTCAAGGCAGTCCACCGGGCACACATGACAATGGCTGGGATGGGCAAGTTTTTTGGGGTAGAGGGTAGGTGTGCGAGGTACGTAGGAAGCCCAGCAATTCATGTCCACATGTTTTGGGCATGCCCGAAGCTGAGAGGGTTTTGGCAGGGTTTTGCTAAGGCAATGTCCACGGTGCCAAAAACACGGGTGGTGCCGAGTCCGGAGATGGCGATCTTTGGAGTGTCGGAAGAGCCGGGAGTTCAGGATGCGAAAGAGGCCGACATCTTGGCCTTTGCCTCCCGTTAGCCCGGAGACGGATCTTGTTAATGTGGAGGGATTCGAAGCCCCCGAGTGTAGAGACCTGGGTTAGTGACATGGCTGGGTTTCTCAGTCTCGAGGAAATAAAGTTTGCCTTAAGAGGGTCAATGGTTGGGTTCACCCGGAGATGGCAGCCGTTCGTCAACTTTCTTGGGGAAAATTAAAATGTCAGCAGATCCAGTATTCCAAAGCGGGGGTGGCTGGAGGGGGGTGGGGGGGGGGGGGGGGGTGAGAGGGGGGGGGGGGGGGGAGTGAGGGGGGGGGGTGGCAGGGGGGGATGTTTATTTTACCATATTGATGTCATTGTTTATGTTACTGTTATAAAAAATTTCAAATACCTTAATAAAATATTATTTAAAAAAAAACAAAAAAACACTGATGAAGTTACTGTGAAACTCCCCCAGTATAGGAGGGTAATAGTGTAGAATAAGATAATGCACAGGATGGTTAATGGTGTAGGGTGGCATAATGTATGGGATGGGGTAATATATAGGAGAACAGTAGTGTAGAATGGGATAATGTAAAGGATGGGATAATAGTGTAGGGTAGGAGGGCGGCAGGGTAGCACACTGGTTAGCACTGTTGCTTCACAGGACCAGGGACCGGGGTTCGATTCCCAGCTTGGGTCACTGTCTGTGTGGAGTCTGCACGTTCTCCCCGTGCCTGCGTGGGTTTCCTCCGGGTGCTCCGGGTTCCTCCCACAAGTCCTGAAAGATGTGCTGTTAGGTGAATTGGACATTCTGAAATCTCCCTCCGTGTACCCGAACAGGCGCCGGAGTGTGGCGACTAGGGGCTTTTCACAGTAACTTCATTGCAGTGTTAATGTAAGCCTACTTGTGACACTAATAAAGATTATTATTAATGCGCAGGACAGGATAATCGTTTAGAATGGGATTATGTATAGGATGGGATAATAATGTAGGGTGGGATAATGTATAGGGTGGGATAATATATAGGATGGGACAATTATGTAGAACGGGATAATGTATAGGTTGGGATAATGTATAGGATGGGATAGGTATAGCATGGGATAATCTGCACGATGGAACAATAATGTAGAACAGAATAATGTACAGGTTAGGATAACATGTAGTATAGGATAATAGTTTGGAATGGATAATATATAGGGAGGCATGATCAGGTAGGGTGGAATAATGCATAGGACGGGATCATGTATAGGAAGGGATAATAGTGTAGGGTGGGAGGACGGCATATAATACAGTGGTTAGCACTGTTGCTTCACAGCGCCAGGGTCCCAGGTTCGATTCCTGGCTTGGGTCACTGTGCGGAGTCTGCACGTTCTCCCCGTGTCTGTGTGGGTTTCCTCCGGGTGCTCCGGTTTCCTTCCACAAGTCCCAAAACAAGTGCTTGTTAGGTGAATTGGACATTCTGAATTCTCCCTCTGTGTACCCGAACAGGTGCCGGAATGTGGTGACTAGGGGATTTCCACAGTAACTTCATTGCAGTGTGAATGTAAGCCTGCTTGTGACAATAATAAAGATTATTATTAATGCACAAGGTGGGACAATAGTGAAGAATGTAGGGCAGCACGGTAGCATTGTGGATAGCATAATTGCTTTACAGCTCCAGGGTCCCAAGTTCGATTCCGGCTTGGGTCACTATCTGTGCGGAGTCTGCACATCCTCCCCGTGTGTGCGTGGGTTTCCTCCGGGTGCTCCGGTTTCCTCCCACAGTCCAAAGATGTGCAGGTTAGGTGGATTGGCCATGATAAATTGCCCTTCGTGACCAAAATTGCCCTTAGCGTTGGGTGGGGTTATGGGGATAGGGTGGAGGTGTTGACCTTGGGTAGGGTGCTCTTTCCAAGAGCCGGTGCAGGCTCGATGGGCCGAATGGCCTCCTTCTGCACTGTAAATTCTGTGATAATGGGATAATGTATAGGATGGGATAATAGTGTAGGGTTGGATAATGTATAGGATGGGATAATATATAGGATGGGACAAATGTGGAGAACGGGATAATGTATAGGATGGGATAAATTACAGGGTGGGATAATGTACAGGATGAGGTAATCAATGCTGGCCTCTGATGTGTTGAGCAGACACATTCGGAAATATATTTGATCTCAGAGCCTCCAAGCTAATGAGTGAGAAAATTCTCTCAGCTTCTCGTTCCCAATGCCGTCCGAGTGGCCCGCGAGCCTTGTTGTCCATATTTAAGACTCACCACTTGAGAGTTAAACATTATCCAATGGGGAGCCATGAGAGGGATGAACCAAAAGTGTGGGTGAGTGAAGAGGATGAAATAATGAGCTTTGTTCATGGATTATTGAGTGGTTTCAAAATGGCTGCGAATCAGGAATTAATGATTGGAAAATGCCTAATTAAATATTCCTGAGGGCAAACCAAGTGTGCGGATACTCTGGAAGCAGAAATATGTATAGGGAAAACCTACCCGCATGCCCTGCTAGCTGTATCCATGGATACCGTTTCTTGAAGGACATTACAAAGGGTGACCAGTGAACCATGTTCTTGATCTTCCTCCAGGATTTACTCTGAAACACAGAGTGAGAGAGAACATTATTCAGGACACAGTCCTACCTGGACTCATAACCCACACCCTGTAACATAGCGACTGGCACCAGATATACTCCCATTGCGACTGTTAACCCACACCCTGTAACATAGCGACTGGCACCAGATATACTCCCATTGCAACTGGTAACCCACACACTGTAACATAGTGACTGGCACCAGATATACTCTCATTGCGACTGGTAACCCACACCCTGTAACATAGTGACTGGCACCAGATATACTCTCATTGCAACTGGTAACCCACACACTGTAACATAGTGACTGGCACCAGATATACTCTCATTGCGACTGGTAACCCACACCCTGTAACATAGTGACTGGCACCAGATATACTCTCATTGCGACTGGTAACCCACACCCTGTAACATAGTGACTGGCACCAGATATACTCCCATTGCGACTGGTAACCCACACCCTGTAACATAGTGACTGGCACCAGATATACTCCCATTGCGACTGTTAACCCACACCCTGTAACATAGTGACTGGCACCAGATATACTCCCATTGCGACTGGTAACCCACACCCTGTAACATAGTGACTGGCACCAGATATTATCCCATTGCGACTGGTAACCCACACCCTGTAACATAGTGACTGGCACCAGATATACTCTCATTGCGATAGATAACCCACACCCTGTAACATAGTGACTGGCACCAGATATACTCTCATTGCGATAGATAACCCACACCCTGTAACATAGTGACTGGCACCAGATATACTCTCATTGCGACTGGTAACCCACACCCTGTAACATAGTGACTGGCACCAGATATACTCCCATTGCGATAGATAACCCACACCCTGTAACATAGTGACTGGCACCAGATATACTCTCATTGCGACTGGTAACCCACACCCTGTAACATAGTGACTGGCACCAGATATACTCCCATTGCGATAGATAACCCACACCCTGTAACATAGTGACTGGCACCAGATATACTCCCATTGCGATAGATAACCCACACCCTGTAACATAGTGACTGGCACCAGATATACTCCCATTGCGACTGGTAACCCACACTCTGATGGGTCCTAAGCGCTGTAACGTGTCTAACTGGAAGATGAGCTACTGCTCCTCCAGCGTGCATTTGTCTTCATCCCAACGCCCCCCTCACGCCAGGCCATCTGTCTCATGTTCTGTACGTTGCTACATCTTGTTGTAATCTCTCCCAGTTACAGTTTAATATCCAAAGCATTTCGCCCTCTTGATATACCTTCAATTCACCGAGAAGCAGAGAGAGCGAGTGAACATTAGGCTTTATTAGTCATGAACTTGCCTAGCCAGAGTCGGTCGGTCTATATATGGCACCGGTGAGGGCGGAGCCAGAGGCGGAGCCCACCGGGGTTACAGTCCAGTACCTGGAAGCAGCTCGTTTCACCACTTCCAGGTCATAGGTCATGGGTTACAATATCATGCATGCATTAGGTGAATACATTCACCACATTCACCCCCTGTTAAAAAAATCAAGTCCAGCGGGGATGAGGTGGGGTCAGTACATATTCAGTCTATCTGGAGGCCGATCGTTCTCTTCAAGCTCCGCAGCTCTGGCGGTGTGACGGGCACAGTTGTTGCAGGTTGTGACTGCAGGGGCGTTGTGTCTGGAGCTTGAGCCTCAGTCCGGCGTGTTGGAGACGGTTGGGGTGTGGGGGTAGGCAGGGGGAATAATGGGTGGCGGCAGTGTCGACGCGGAACAGTACTGGAGACCCAGGGGAGCGTACGGGGCACTGGGGGTGGCAGCGGACAGCGGGGAGGGGGCGTGTTGGCGGGGAACCAGCTGGTGCCAGGTCGCGTAGGGAGACTGTATCGTGCCGTCCGTCCTGGTGCGCGATGTAGGCGTACTGGGGGTTGGCGTGCAGCAGCTGGACCCTCTCGACCAGGGCGTCGGTCTTATGCCTCCTCATGTGCCTCCGGAGAAGGACTGGTCCCGGAGTTTTCAGCCAAGGTGGAAGCGAGACCCCGGAGATGGACTTCCTGGGGAAGATAAACAAACGATTGTGAGGGGTCTCGTTCGTGGCTGTGTAGAGGAGCGATCTGACGGAGTGGGGGGTGTCGGGGAGGACCTCCTGCCAGCAGGGGATCGGGAGACCTAGACCGGAGGACCAGAAGGATGGCCTTCCATACTGTCGCGTTCTCTCTCTCCAGCAGCCCGTTTCCCTGTTGGTTATAGCTCATAGTCCTGCTCGAGGCGATGCCTTTACTGAGCAGGTACTGACGTTGCTCATCGCTCATGAACGATGTGCCCCGGTCACTGTGGACGCACGCAGGGAAACCAAACAGTGTGAAGATGCTGTGCAGTGCCTTTATTACAGTGGCCGAGGTCATGTCGGGGCAGGGAACGGTGAAGGGGAAGCGGGAGTACTCATCGGTGACGGTGAGGAAGTATATATTCCGGTTGGTGGAGGGGAGGGGCCCTTTGAAATCGTTACTTTGGCGTTCAAAGGGCCGGGAGGCCTTTACCAGACGGGCCTTGTCTGGCCGGTAGAAGTGCAGTTTGCACTCCGCGCAGACTTGGCAGTCCCTGGTCATTGCCTTGACCTCCTCGGTGGAGAAGGGCAGATTGCGGGCCTTAATAAAGTGGGTAAACTGGGTGACCCCCGGATGACAGAGGTCATTGTGGACAGCCCGAAGTCTGTCATCTTGCGCGCTGGCGCATGTGCTGCGGGACAGGGAATCTGGGGGCTCGTTGAGCTTCCCAGGACGATACTTGATATCATAATTGTAGGTGGCGAGTTCGATCCTCCACCTCAGGATTTTGTCATTTTTTATTTTGCCCGTTGTGAGTTGTCAAACACGAAGGCGACCGACCGCTGGTCGGTGACGAGGGTGAACCTCCTACCGGCTGGGTAGTGCCTCCAGTGCCGCACGGCTTCCACTATGGCTTGTGCTTCCTTCTCGACCGAGGGGTGTCGAATTTCAGAAGCGTGGAGGGTCCCAGAGAAGAATGCTGCCAGCCTGCCCGCCTGGTTGAGTGTGGCCATCAGCGCGACATCTGACGCATCGCTCTCTCCCTGAAAGGGGATGGACTCATCCACCGCGTGCATTGCGACCTTGGTGATGTCGGCCTTGATGCGGCTGAAGGCCGAGCGGGCCTCAGCGTCAGGGGAAAAGTGGTGGTTTGAATAAGTGGGCGGGCTTTGTCCACATAGTTGGGGACCCACTGGGTGTAGTAGGGGAACAGCCCCAGGCATCGTTTTAGCGCCTTGAGACTGTGGGGAGTTCTATGAGGGGGCGCAAACGGTCGGGGTTGGTCCCTAGGACTCCGTTCTCCACGATGTAGCCGACGAAGGCTAGTTGGGTAGTACGGAAGACGCACTTTTCTTTGTTGTATGTGGGATTGAGGAATTGGGAGGCCTGGAGGAACCTCTGAAGGTTGGCGTCATGGTCCTGCTGGTCATGGCCACAGGTGGTCACATTGTCCAAGTACAGGTATGTAGCTCTCCAGGGGCTGTTGCTGGCCTCGATAATCCCTTCACTCAACAGTCGCTGGACCTCCGACTTGATAAACGTACCACCTGCTCCTGGTGGTGATAGGCAGCCCCCATGAGTCGCAAGGTGCTGATGATGCATCTGACAGGGACATTCCGGGCAGGCATGCAGCCGCATTGCGGGGTCTGTGGGGCTGTGAGTCCATGGGTCGGGCCTGGTGTGTTTTTGATTTCTGAGCCTTAGGTTGGCCCAGACAGACTCTAGCGAAGTGCCCCTTTTTCCCACAGTTGCTGTGCGGGCTGGACAGTGCTGCCGGGGATGTTGGCCCTGGCCGCAGAGGTAGCACTGCGGTTCCCCGGGCTGGGTTGGCAGGAGCGCGGTGCAGGCCTGTGATGTCGTCGGGTCTGACGGGGGCCACGACGAGGGTGTCCACGAGGGGTTCACCAGGCACGCGGAGAACGCACTGAGGTTCTGGTAGGCCACCTCTCGCGAGATAGCTAGCTTAACCGTCTCCCGCAGGTCGGAGGTCCCATTTTCCATCAAGCGTTACCTGATGTAGTTCGAGCGGACCCCAACCACGTGGGTGTTCCGGATCTGTGAGTTCATGTGTTCCTCCGCTATCACATCTCGATAGCTGCAGTTCCTCACGAGTAGAGTCAGGGTTTCCAGATACTCGTCCAGCGATTCTCCGGCACGTTGACGGCGAGTAGTGAAGAGGTGTCTGGCGAACACCTCATTTACGGTCTTCACAAAGTGTGCCTTGAGGGTTGCAACCTCCGCCTCCTTCGTGGCAGCTTTCCTGATCATCACTGAGATTCAGTGGCTCACCCGAGCGTGGAGGAGTCGCAGCTTGAGGGTCTCCGTGGGAGGCGTTGTGGAGGAGTCGAGGTAGGCCTCGAAGCATCAAAACCAATGTTCGAATAGTTCCTTGGTTTAGGATGCGCGGGCATCGAGTTCGAGCCTGTCAGGCTTTAGAGCGGCTTTATTAGTCATGAACTTGCCTAGCCAGAGTCGGTTGTACAGATGGATGCCACCCACAGGTGACCGGGTTTTATATTGCCCCAGTGAGGGCGGAGCCAGAGGCGGTTACAGTACAGTACCTGGAAGCAGCTCGTATCACCACTTCCAGGTCATAGGTCATAGGTTACAGTATCATGCATGCATTAGGTGAATACATTCACCACACCTCTCTTCAGTTCTGATGAAGAGTCAACTGGAATTGAAATGTTAACTCTGTTTTCTCTTCCTACAGATGCTGCCACACCTGCTGAATTTTTCCAGCATTCTCTGTTCTTGTGGGAGCGAGGACGATTAGTGTCCCAGTGTTCAAACACTGACTCAATGTGTCCCGGTGTTTAAATGCTGCCTGCCAGTGTCCCAGTGTTCAAACACTGGCTGCCTGTGTCCCAGTGTTCAAACACTGGCTACCAGTGTCCCAGTGTTTAAACACTGGCTGCCAGTGACCCAGTGTTTAAATACTGGCTGCCTGTGCCACAGTGTTCAAACACTGGCTGCCTGTGTCCCAGTGTTCAAACACTGGCTGCCTGTGTCCCAGTGTTTAAACACTGGCTGCCAGTGTCCCAGTGTTCATACATTGGCTGCCTGTGTCCCAGTGTTTAAACACTGGCTGCCAGTGTCCCAGTGTTCATACATTGGCTGCCAGTGTCCCAGTGTTTAAACACTGGCTGCCAGTGTCCCAGTGTTTAAACACTGGCTGCCAGTGTCCCAGTGTTCAAACACTGGTTGCCTGTGTCCCAGTGATTAAACACTGCCTGTGTCCCAGTGTTCAAACTGGCTACCTGTGTCCCAGTGTTGAAACTGGCTACCAGTGTCCCAGTGTTGAAACTGGCTACCAGTGTCCCAGTGTTCAAACACTGGTTGCCTGTGTCCGTGTTCAAACTGCCTACCAGTGTCCCAATGTTCAAACACTGACTGCCTGTGCCCGTGTTCAAACTGCCTACCTGTGTCCCAGTGTTCAAACACTGGCTGCCTGTGTCCCAGTGTTTAAACACGGCTACCTGTGTCCCAGTGTTTAAACACTGGCTGCCTGTGTCCCAGTGTTTAAACACTGGCTGGATGTGTCCCAGTGTTTAAACACTGGCTACCTGTGTTCCAGTGTTTAAACGCTGGCTGGATGTGTCCCAGTGTATAAACACTGGCTGCCTGTGTTCCAGTGTTCAAACACTGGCTGCCTGTGTCCCAGTGTTCAAACACTGGCTGCCTGTGTCCCAGAGTTTAAACACTGGCTGCCAGTGACCCAGTGTTTAAATACTGGCTGCCTGTGGCACAGTGTTCAAACACTGGCAGCCAGTGTCCCAGTGTTCAAACACTGGCTGCCAGTGTCCCAGTGTTCAAACACTGGCTGCCAGTGTCCCAGTGTTCAAACACTGGCTGCCAGTGTCCCAGTGTTTAAACACTGGCTGCCAGTGTCCCAGTGTTCAAACACTGGCTGCCTGTGTCCCAGTGATTAAACACTGCCTGTGCCCCAGTGTTCAAACTGGCTACCTGTGTTCCAGTGTTGAAACTGGCTACCAGTGTCCCAGTGTTCAAACACTGGCTGCCTGTGTCCGTGTTCAAACACTGGCTGCCTGTGTCCCAGTGTTTAAACACGGCTACCTGTGTCCCAGTGTTTAAACACTGGCTGCCTGTGTCCCAGTGTTTAAACACTGGCTGGATGTGTCCCAGTGTTTAAACACTGGCTGCCTGTGTTCCAGTGTTTAAACGCTGGCTGGATGTGTCCTAGTGTATAAACACTGGCTGCCTGTGTCCCAGTGTTTAAACACTGGCTGGATGTGTCCCAGTGTATAAACACTGGCTGCCTGTGTTCCAGTGTTTAAACACTGGCTGGATGTGTCCCAGTGTATCAACACTGGCTGCCTGTGTCCCAGTGTTTAAACACTGGCTGCCTGTGTCCCAGTGTTCAAACACTGGCTGCCTGTGTCCCAGTGTTCAAACACTGGCTGCCTGTGTCCCAGTGTTCAAACACTGGCAGCCTGTGTCCCAGTGTTCAAACACTGGCTGCCTGTGTCCCAGTGTTTAAACACTGGCTGCCTGTGTCCCAGTGTTTAAACACTGGCTGCCTGTGTCCCAGTGTTTAAACACTGGCTGGATGTGTCCCAGTGTATCAACACTGGCTTCCTGTGTCCCAGTGTTTAAACACTGGCTGCCTGTGTCCCAGTGTTCAAACTCTGGCTACCTGTGTCCCAGTGTTTAAACACTGGCTGCCTGTGTCCCAGTGTTTAAACACTGGCTGCCTGTGTCCCAGTGTTTAAACACTGGCTGGATGTGTCCCAGTGTATCAACACTGGCTTCCTGTGTCCCAGTGTTTAAACACTGGCTGCCTGTGTCCCAGTGTTCAAACTCTGGCTACCTGTGTCCCAGTGTTTAAACACTGGCTGCCTGTGTCCCAGTGTTTAAACACTGGCTGCCTGTGTCCCAGTGTTTAAACACTGGCTGCCTGTGTCCCAGTGTTTAAACACTGGCTGCATGTGTTCCAGTGTTTAAACGCTGGCTGGATGTGTCCCAGTGTATAAACACTGGCTGCCTGTGTCCCAGTGTTTAAACACTGGCTGGATGTGTCCCAGTGTATAAACACTGGCTGCCTGTGTTCCAGTGTTTAAACACTGGCTGGATGTGTCCCAGTGTATCAACACTGGCTGCCTGTGTCCCAGTGTTTAAACACTGGCTGCCTGTGTCCCAGTGTTCAAACACTGGCTGCCTGTGTCCCAGTGTTCAAACACTGGCTGCCTGTGTCCCAGTGTTCAAACACTGGCAGCCTGTGTCCCAGTGTTCAAACACTGGCTGCCTGTGTCCCAGTGTTCAAACACTGGCTGCCTGTGTCCCAGTGTTCAAACACTGGCAGCCTGTGTCCCAGTGTTCAAACACTGGCTGCCTGTGTCCCAGTGTTTAAACACTGGCTGCCTGTGTCCCAGTGTTTAAACACTGGCTGCCTGTGTCCCAGTGTCTAAACACTGGCTGGATGTGTCCCAGTGTATAAACACTGGCTTCCTGTGTTCCAGTGTTCACACACTGGCTACCTGTGTCCCAGTGTTCAAACACTGGCTGCCAGTGTCCCAGTGTTTAAACACTGGCTGCCTGTGTCCCAGTGTTTAAACACTGGCTGGATGTGTCCCAGTGTATCAACACTGGCTTCCTGTGTCCCAGTGTTTAAACACTGGCTGCCTGTGTCCCAGTGTTCAAACACTGGCTGCCAGTGTTCCAGTGTTCAAACACTGGCTGCCAGTGTCCCAGTGTTTAAACACTGGCTGCCAGTGTCCCAGTGTTCATACATTGGCTGCCAGTGTCCCAGTATTTAAACACTGGCTGCCAGTGTCCCAGTGTTCAAACACTGGCTGCATGTGTCCCAGTGATTAAACACTGCCTGTGTCCCAGTGTTCAAACTGGATACCTGTGTTCCAGTGTTGAAACTGGCTACCAGTGTCCCAGTGTTCAAACACTGGCTGCCTGTGTCCGTGTTCAAACACTGCCTACCTGTGTCCCAGTGTTCAAACACTGGCTGCCTGTGTCCCAGTGTTTAAACATTGGCTACCTGTGTCCCAGTGTTTAAACACTGGCTGCCTGTGTCCCAGTGTTTAAACACTGGCTGGATGTGTCCCAGTGTATAAACACTGGCTGCCTGTGTTCCAGTGTTTAAACACTGGCTGGATGTGTCCCAGTGTATCAACACTGGCTGCCTGTGTCCCAGTGTTTAAACACTGGCTGCCTGTGTCCCAGTGTTTAAACACTGGCTGCCTGTGTCCCAGTGTCTAAACACTGGCTGGATGTGTCCCAGTGTATAAACACTGGCTTCCTGTGTTCCAGTGTTCACACACTGGCTACCTGTGTCCCAGTGTTCAAACACTGGCTGCCAGTGTCCCAGTGTTTAAACACTGGCTGCCTGTGTCCCAGTGTTTAAACACTGGCTGGATGTGTCCCAGTGTATCAATACTGGCTTCCTGTGTCCCAGTGTTTAAACACTGGCTGCCTGTGTCCCAGTGTATCAACACTGGCTTCCTGTGTTCCAGTGTTTAAACACTGGCTGGATGTGTCCCAGTGTTTAAACACTGGCTGGATGTGTCCCAGTGTTTAAACACTGGCTGGATGTGTCCCAGTGTTCAAACACTGGCTGCCTGTGTCCCAGTGTTCAAACACTGGCTGCCTGTGTCCCAGTGTATAAACACTGGCTGCCTGTGTCCCAGTGTTCAAACACTGGCTGCCTGTGTCCCAGTGTTCAAACACTGGCTGCCTGTGTCCCAGTGTTCAAACACTGGCTGCCTGTGTTCCAGTGTTTAAACACTGGCTGCCTGTGTTCCAGTGTTCAAACACTGGCTGCCTGTGTCCCAGTGTTCAAACACTGGCTGCCTGTGTCCCAGTGTTTAAACACTGGCTGCCTGTGACCCAGTGTTCAAACACTGGCTGCTTGTGACTCAGTGTTTAAACACTGGCAGGTGGTTCTCACTGTTTAAAGTCATCATTCAGATGTAATAGGTAGGGAATGAGCTGTGAGCTGTGTTTCCTACACGGAGTGTGAAAGGGGGTTGGGAGGATATGTTCCAGGATGGTGAGTTGACATAAACAGCTCCCAATACAAATGTTAACTGTGGAATGTATAATGGAAATGTTGACGGGACACGCACTTAGATATATTTACACACAAACATGTCATATGCAAATTTTATTTTTATTCTTCCCCACATGAGCAGTGTGATTCTCCAGTCAGTACTGATGGAACTGCTGCACTGCCAGAGGTGTCACCTTTTGGAGCAGATAGTAAAGTGAGAATGCGTCTGCATGTCGTAAAAGATTTCACAACATAGCGGTATTATCCCTGGTGTCCTTTTCTATTAACCAACATCACTAAAACAAATGACCTGGTCATTATCACATTGCATGTATGCGGGATCTTGCTGTGTACACATTGGCTGATGTGCGTACCACTGCCTCTACCTCAAGTGGATGTGAAGTGGCTTGGTGTATCCTGAGGCTGTGAAAGGCGCTATGGGACTATGAATCGTTCTTTTCTATGTATCTTTATCCCATTGTTAGGGTAGTTTCAAGGACAGCTGGTATCATAGATTATTATAGAATTTACAGTGCAGAAGGAGGCCATTTTTGTATCTCCTGCCCGATGGAAGAAGTTGGAAGAGTGAATAAGCCAGGTGGGAGGAGTCTTTGATTATGCTGTCCGCTTTCCCCAGGTAGAGGGAGGTGTAGACAGATTCAATGGAAGGCGGGTGCATGTGATGGACTGGGCAGTGTTCATGACTCTTTGTAGTTGTTATGGTCTTGGTCCGAGCAGTTGCCATACCAGGCTGTGATGCGTGGGGTGTGGGTGTCACTGGTAAGGTCAGCATTTGATGCCCATCTGTAACTGCCCTTGAATTGAGTGGTTTGCTAGATTATTCAATAATAATAATCTTTATTAGTGTGACAAGTTAGGCTTACATTAACACTGCAATGAAGTTACTGTGAAAAGCTCCTAGTCATCACATTCCGGCGCCTGTTCGGGTACACAGAGGGAGAGATCAGAATGTCCAATTCACCAAACTCCTATATCAGACTCCTATTTATTGACTACAGCTCCGCCTTCAACACCATAATCCCAGCCAAGCTCATCACAAAATTTAGGACTTGGCTCCCCCCCTCTGCAACTGGATCCTCGACTTTCTGACCCATAGACCACAATCAGTAAGGATAAACAGCAACACCTCCTCCACAATAGTCCTCAATACCGGTGCCCCGCAAGGCTGCGTACTTTGTCCCCTACTCTACTCCCTGTACACACACGACTGCGTGGCAAGACTTGGTTCCAACTCCAACTACAAGTTTGCTGACGATACAACCATAGTGGGCCGGATCTCGAATAACGACGAGTCCAAATACAGGAGGGAGATAGAGAACCTAGTGGAGTGGTGCAGCGACAACAATCTCTCCCTCAATGCCAGCAAAACTAAAGAGCTGGTCATTGACTTCAGGAAGCAAAGTACTGTACACACCCCTGTCAGCATCAACTGGGCCGAGGTGGAGATGGTTAGCAGTTTCAAATTCCTAGGGGTGCACATCTCCAAAAATCTGTCCTTGTCCACCCACGTTGACGATACGACCAAGAAAGCACAACAGCTTTCTGAGGAAACTAAGGAAATTCAGCATGTCCACATTGAGTCTTACCAACTTCTACAGGTGAACCATAGAAAGCATCCTATCGGGCTGCATCACAGCCTGGTATGGCAACTGCTCGGACCAAGACCGTAACAACTACAAAGAGTCATGAATACTGCCCAGTCCATCACACGCACCCGCCTTCCATTGATTCTGTCTACACCTCCCGCTACCTGTGGAAAGCGGGCAGCATAATCAAAGACTCCTCCCACCTGGCTTATTCACTCTTCCAACTTCTTCCATCGGGCAGGAGATACAAAGGTTTGAGAACACGCACAAACAGATTCAAAAACAGCTTCTTCCCCACTGTTACCAGGCTCCTGAATGACCCTCTTATGGACTGAACTGATCTCCCCACAGATCTTCTCTACTGAGTAGTACTACATTCCAGTATGTTTCACCCGATGCCTGTGAATTCACATTGTGTATTTTATATTTGCCCTATTATGTATTTTCTTTTCATGGACAGAATGATCTGAACTGGAAGGAGAGCAATACTTTTCACTGTACATTGGTACATGTGACAATAAACCAGTCCAATCCAATAAGTGAACCAGATGGGTTTTTACAATGATTGATGATAGTTGTCATGGTGACCATTACTGAGACTAGTCATATACCAGATTTATTGAATTTGAATTCCATGGTGGGAATTGAACCCCTGTCACCAGAGCATTAACCTGGGCCTCTGGTCTGGTGACATTACCACTACACCACTGCCGCCCCTGAATCTAATTGAAGTGAGCCCTTTGTCGAGCAGCTTTGCAGGTCCCGGCTGATGTGATGCGGCCGGACTGGGAGCTGTGTATTCTGTGTGACGCTACAGGCCTTGCAGCCTGTGACCCTTCTGTTCTCAGGATTAAACTACCAAAGCTTTAAATCGAAAGGGCGGAGAGGTGGATTTACAACCACTCTGTAAAATACCACACGATTTAGATCTCATGCAAATGTAAATAGGCATCCATTCAACAGGAGTGGCTAATGGAGCAACAATTACATTCCACAAGGGTCGTTCTACCCCGTTGCCTGGTTGCACTCCCTCATGTTTGGTCACGCTCTGTAAGCTACGCAGTGTACTGGATCATACAGAGAGATTTTTACTACAGCACACAATAGATAAAGGGCCTCCATTACGTGGAAAGACTGAAGTAGCGGAGGTTGTTCTTACAGAAGAGAAGGTTGAAGAGAGATTTGATCGGGGGCTTCAAAATTATGAAGGCTTTTTTTAGGGTCCAAATAAGGAAACAAGAGGATTGGTAATCAGTGGCCACGGCTTTGAAACAAGTTGCAAATGAACCAGAGGAAAGAGGAGAAGGATTTTTTTTAACACAGCGAGTTGCTCTGATCCGGAATGTTCTGCCTGAAAGGACAGCGGAGGCTTATTCAGCAGCAACTTTCCAAAGGGAAGTGGATAAATCCAGTAGAAGGAAAATTTTGCAGGACAATGTGGAAAGAGCAGTTAAGAGTGGGAGCACGGGTGGCACTGTCGGGGTTCCTTGGTGCCAGGTTGGCATTGCCAGGAGCCGGGCCTGGAGGGTGACTTACCAGATAGAGGGGGAGGTTCCCGGTTACCTCCCCAAGCTTGACGGGGGGGGGGGTCAAAAGAGTGTGGGGGCCTGAAAGGGGGAGGGGGGGAAGCCTGGGGCTGCTGGACAAGATGGTGCCTTGATCTGGAGGAGCCTTTCCAGAAACCCCTCTAAGTGCGAATAAGCTCCCCGAGGTGAAAACAAATGGCAAGTACCGATGGATAGCGACGCCAAGAACCACCCCGCTAATCACACCTTTCCGTCTGCTGAATTGCACACAGGGTCTCACCAATGCCTTTACAATTGTATCAAAGAGTCCTACTTTTACATTACATTTGCCTTGAAATAAACAACATTCTATTTCGCTCCCTATTCACCTGGTGTGTCTTCACGCTAACTTTTTGTGATTCATGTAACAAGTCACTCAGATTTCTCTGTACATCGGAGTTCTGCAATCTCTCTCCATTTAATAGTATGCTGCCTGACAATTCTTCCTGCTAAAGTGGACAAGTCACAATTTTCCACATTGTACGATATCTGACAAATGCTTGCCCATTCATTTAACCCATCTACATCCGTTTGCAACTGCAGGGGTGGGATTCTCCAACCCCCCCTGCTGGGTCGGAGAATCCTCGGGGGGGGGGGTGTCGCGAATCCCGCCCCGCCACCCCGACGCCGGCTGCCGTATTCTCCTGAGCCGGTTTTCAGGCAGGGGTGGGATTCACGCCATGTAGGTCGGGGGCCATTGGCAGCAGACCCCCAGCAATTCTCCGGGACCCGATAGCCATTTTTGGCCAGTCCCATCGGCGTGGGCTACGTATGGTCCCGCACAGTGGGACCTGGCAGGTAAGTCAGCAGGGGCGGTCCTGGGGGAGGGGTTTCGACCCCGGGGGTGGGGGGCCCTCAGTGGCCTGGCCCGCGATCGGGGCCTATTTATCTGCGGGCTGGCCTGTTCCATGGGGGCACATTTTCCTTCCGTACCGGCCCCTGTAGGGCTCCGCCATGGCCGGTGTGGAGACGAGAAACCCCCGAGAAGCCCCAGCGCATGCGCCAAAATACGCCCGCCGGCCTGTGCATGCGGGAACCACGGAGTTGGACCCGCGCATGCGCGAGATTACGCCGGCCCTTCGCCGCATCTGCGAACTCGCGCCGACCCTTTGGTGCTGGCTGGAGATACACCAACCCCTCCAGCGTCCACCTAGCCCCTGAAAGTGCGGAGAATTCTGCACTTTCAGGGGCTGTTGACGCCGGAGTGTTTGCCGCCGGTTCGACCGCCGGCGTGGGGACTTAGTCCCCAGAACGGAGAATCCCGGCCCTTATTTCATCTTCACAACTTACGTTCCACCTATCTTTGTCATCAACAAGTTTAGCAACCATGCTTTTGGTCCAGTCACTCAAGTGTTAGGAAAACAAAATTGGTTTTAAGGGATTTATATTTGTATTGTTCAATATTACAAATAAGTTATAGTTTTAAGTAGGTTTAACTTAATACTCCTGTGCCTGGAAGGGTATAACCTTTATGCTGGACAGATGTGTTTGTATCTATGGGGGTTGGTTAAGTTCCAACTGTTTATCTATTCTGCTTAGCTTAGACAGGGCTACGGCATAAAAAATAAATAAGTCCGCAATAGTTGCTTAGTAACTGGAGTCTTGTAAAGTAGAGAAGCTTTTAAATTTTAGTTTCGCTAATTTGATTTCAATTGGAGATAGCTAGTGTGAGAGAAGATAGCTCTGCTAGAAGCAGGTGGTTTAGCAGGCTAGAGAGGGAATATCCCTCAGCTTTGCTGGAAGAAAATCCATACCGTTGCATAATGATTAAGAAAATCGGATGCTGGAAATCTAAAGCCCAACTAGTTAAGGAAACTAGAGAAACGAAGAGAAGTGTCCAAGAAGCCTGAAATTAAGTGAAGTGAGCCCAAAGTATTGTTCAGAAGAGTTCAAGGAAGAATAAACAAAGTGTTCTGAGTTAAAGAGGCAATTGCAATAACCAAATGTAAAGTGGGACAGCCGCCTTCAAAGGTAAATCAAACATCTGATGTCTTTTTAGTACAGTTTGGGAATTGAGAGTTAAGGCAAGTGAGAATAGTTTGTCCAGCATTCAAAACAAACACGTTAATGGGGGTTGGTGTAAAATCCTGGACTGAATTCACTGTTGAAAGTGGAGTTAAAAATGTCATTTTGAAAATCTGGTCAGGATTTTGGAACGCAAACTGCTAAGGGACTGCATAATTATGAGAAATGTTAAAGCCTATTTTTGTGAGTGAGGTTTGGAAATTCTCACGTGACAATCATCTGGGAGTATTCTGAGGCAATAACATGGGGTTCAGCGTGGAGTGTGTATTTGCCCACAGTCATCTTGTGTGCTTAAAAGGGATGTTGTGTTAATGAGTCCATCGTGGGTTAAGACGTACTTTGTAATCTGTGTTAATCCTAAAAACTCTGTGAATTTGTTAAGATAAGGAGGGAGTAAAGGAGTATTGTATAATAATACAACTTTTCATGTTTAATAAATGTATTTTTCTTGTTGGTAAAACTAATTAGTGGTCCCGTGTCTCTGTTCCAGCATGTTTTATAAAAAAAAAGTTTAAGACTTTTGAGCCAGGTTTCCATTCTGGAATCTTCCCATCCAGTTATAAGATCAACTGGGATCATAACACAAGACATTAATATAGATTGTAAATTGTTGAAGCCCCAGTAACTGATCTTGTCAATCTGAAAATAACCCATTCATCCTGCTTCCTGTTAGCTAACTAATCCTCTATCCTTAAGATGTCAACCCCCTACACCAGGAGCTCTTATTTTCTAGTAACCTTTGTTGCAGCACTATATCCAGTACCAGCCTCCCCGTACCAGCCTCCCCGAGCAGGCGCCGGAATGTGGCGACTAGGGGCTTTTCACAGTAACTTCATTTGAAGCCTACTTGTGACAATAAGCGATTTTCATTTCATATTTCATGTCAAATGCCTTCTGGAAATTAATTACACCACATCCACAGGTTCCCCTTTATCTGTGTCGCTTGTTACTTGAAGAACTGAGTTAGTTGAACACTATTTCCCTTTTGCAAAACCATGTTGACTCTGGTCTTATTTCATTTTATTTCCACTATAACCTCCTTAAAAATTAATTGCAGCATTTTCCCTGTGGCAGATGTTAAACTATCTGACCTGTAATTTCCACCTTTCTGTCTCCCTGTTCGCATGAACAGAGAAGTTACATTCACTGATGGGACCTTTCCGAAATCTAGAAAGTGTTGGATAAATTAAAACAAATGCATCTACTATGATGCATCTACTAAGAAGGAGCCACTTCTTTTACAACCCTAGGAATAAGTCCATTAGGACCTGGGGACTTGATACCTTTTAGTTTGAATACTTTTCTCTCTATCCTTTCCCTGGATTGGGCATGACAAATTGCCCCTAATTAGTGTCTAATTGGTTAGGTTGCGGGGATATGGTGGGGGCGTGGGACTAGGTAAATTGCTCCTTCCAAGGGTCAGTACAGACTCGATGGGCCAAATGGCCTCCTTTCTAAGATCTGGGACTGTTGTCAGGAGCAGGATAACGGAATATTGTCGGGCGTTAAATTGGAGGAAGTTATTGGGGGAGGGCAGGTGGGATCAGGAAATGTTGTTGGGAATGGGATCAGGAAACGTTGTTGAGGATTCAATTCAGGGATTGCTACGGTTCCTGCTTTAATTCCCGTTTCTCGCTGCCTCTAACACCGTGAAAGCGTGCCGAGCGGCATTAATATTTAGCAGTCAGGTTCTCGAGCCAGCAGTGAAATGTGACTGGGCCCTGGTATGCAGCAGCAAAATCGTGGAGAAGCCAAGGCAAGAGGCTGAGGTTGAAGAACGGAGGCAATGTCTCAATTGCCGAGAGGAAATGCTGATATTGTCGCTGCAGACTGACTGACAAGCCTGCAAGATGCAGTGAGGTTTAACTGGCTGCTGCACGCACCCTGACAGCATTGCAAGTACAGCTGCAGAGTAGGAACACCCCCCGCCCCTCTGGCCTTGCTCCAAATGACGTCACTTTTTCCACGACTGCCTTGCTTGGTGTGGTATGTGTGGGCCTCTCTCAGATCACTCAGATCTCCCCCCCCCCCGCCGCCACCCCCCGCCCCACATCACTTTGGAGCTCAAGTGCTGAGCCTGTCGAAGGCCCGTAACATCTCAACAGCCGCTGTCTCGCCCACAGAACATTTTAATACAACCCACTCATGTTTAGACATCGCGCAGGCACTCAGGCCAAGAGGCTGCCTGAAGCACTCTCTTTCCAAGTAATATTTTTCAAATGCCACATTCTTGATGAAGAAAGATCCCTGCCAATTTCCTCTCCTCACAAGAACAGGAATGACCGCTCAGCCCATCCAACCAGAAACACCTCGTGTTTCCTCTCTGCAATATCAGGTGGTTTCTCAAAAGACTCTGCCTTCTTTGTTTGTCTGCGCTGTATTTTGGAATCCGTTCCCCCTGTTAATCATTCCAGCACAGAACTTCCTGATGTTGGTCCCAAAATAGCTGTAAAAACCTGTAGCCCGGCCCTACTCTCACAGTTTAATATAAAGTTACATTTTATCTTTATTGCTTCCTTGCCAATCTTTTTTTTTCTTTATAAATTTAGAGTATCCAATTCATTTTTTCCAATGAAGGGGCAATTTAGCATGGCCAATCCACCTAGCCTGCCCATCTTTGGGTTGTGGGGGCGAAACCCACGCAAACACGGGAAGAATGTGCAAACTCCACACGGACAGTGACCCAGAGCCGGGATTCGAACCTGGGAACTCGGCGCCGTGAGGCAACAGGGCTAACCCACTGTGCCACCGTGCTGCCGTTCCTTGCCAATGTTAATAACACTCGACAATAACACTCTCTGGCATCTCCTTCATAAACTCTCCTTGGAACTCAAGCACAATACAATATTTGAAATCTATCCCATTTAGCACGGCGATGGTGCACACAACACAATGGAGGGTATCCTCAATGTGAAGACAGGACTTTGTCTCCCCAAGGACTGTGCAGTGGTCATTGCTACTGACACTGTCATGGGCAGATGCATGTGCAGCAGGCAGGTTGGTGCGGATGAGGTCAAATAGATTTTTCCGCCTTATGGATTCCCTTACCATCTGCCACAGACCTAGTCGAGCAGCTAAGCCCTTTAGGACCCGGCCAGCTTGGTCAGTAGTGGTGTTACCAAGCCACTCTGAGTGAAGGACAACAAAGTCCAGAGCACATTCTGTGTCCTTGCCACCCTAAGTGCTTCCTGCAAATGGTATTCAAAATGGAGGAGTACTGATTCATCAGCTGGGAGGGGTGCAGTACGTGATAATCAGCCAGAGGTTTCCTTGCCCCTGTTTGACCTGAAGCCATGAGACTTCATGTGGTCTGGAGTCATTGCTGAGGCCACCCAGGGTGAACTCCCCCTGACAGCATACCACTATGCCGTCACCTCTGCTGGGTCTGTCCTGCTGATTAGACAGGACATACCGGAGGAATAGTGATGGTGGTGACTGGGACATTATAAGGTACAATTCTGTGAGTATGACTACGTCAGGCTATTGTTGTTTGACTAGTCTCTGACACAGATCTCCAATTTTGGCATAAGTCCCCAGATGTTAAAAGGGGGACTTTGCAGGGTGGACAGCACTGGGTTTGCCATTGTTGTTTCCTAGGTTGATGCCAACTGCTTTGTCTGGTTTCACTGCTTTTAAGCTTTGGAGTGGTCGGATACAACTGAGTGCCTTGCCTTCCAGTTTATAGGGCAGCTAAGAATTAATCACATTACTGTGGGTCTGGAGTCACATGTAAACCAGACCAGGTAAGGATGGCAGATTTCCTTCTCTACACGGGTATGGCCACCATTAGATGAACTTTTAATTCCAGAGTTATTAACTGAATTTGATTTCCACCAGCACTCATGGTGGTTTTCGAATCCATGCTCCCAGAGCATTGGTAGGGGCCTCAGGATTAGTAGTTCATTCCCACTCTAACACTACCTCACCTGTGTCTGTATACATGGGTGTGAGTATACATGGGTGTGTTAGTGTATGTATGAGTGCACATAAGTGTGGTGGTGTGGGCCCTTTAGTGGGCGATCCTTGGTGGGCCATGTGGCAGTTGGAGCCGTTGGAATGTGAGTGATGAACCCGGGGCTGGAGAGTGACAGTTGGGGCCGTTGGAACGTAGAACCCGGGGCTGGAAGGTGACAGTTGGGTCCGTTGGAACGCGGAACCTGGGGCTGGAGAGTGACAGTTGGGGCCGTTGGAACGCGGAACCCGGGGCTGGAGAGTGACAGTTGGAGCCGTTGGAACGCGGAACCTGGGGCTGGAGAGTGACAGTTGGGGCCGTTGGAACGCGGAACCCTGGGCTGGAGAGTGACAGTTGGGTCCGTTGGAACGCGGAACCCGGGGCTGGAGGGTGACAGTTGACAGTTGGGGCCGTTGGAACGTGGAACCCAGGGCTGGAGAGTGACAGTTGGGGCCGTTGGAACGCGGAACCTGGGGCTGGAGGGTGACAGTTGGGTCCGTTGGAGCGCGGAACCCGGGGCTGGAAGGTGACAGTTGGGTCCGTTGGAACGCGGAACCTGGGGCTGGAGAGTGACAGTTGGAGCCGTTGGAACGTAGAACCCGGGGCTGGAGAGTGACAGTTGGGGCCGTTGGAACGCGGAACCCAGGACTGGAGAGTGACAGTTGGGGCCGTTGGAACGCGGAACCCGGGACTGGAGAGTGACAGTTGGGGCCGTTGGAACGCGGAACCCAGGCTGGAGGGTGACAGTTGGGTCCGTTGGAACGCGGAACCCGGGGCTGGAGAGTGACAGTTGGAGCCGTTGGAACGTAGAACCCGGGGCTGGAAGGTGACAGTTGGGTCCGTTGGAACGCGGAACCTGGGGCTGGAGAGTGACAGTTGGAGCCGTTGGAACGTAGAACCCGGGGCTGGAGAGTGACAGTTGGGGCCGTTGGAACGCGGAACCCGGGACTGGAGAGTGACAGTTGGGGCCGTTGGAACGCGGAACCAGGGGCTGGAGAGTGACAGTTGGGGCCGTTGGAACGTGGAACCCGGGACTGGAGAGTGACAGTTGGGGCTGTTGGAGCGTGGAACCCGGGACTGGAGAGTGACAGTTGGGGCTGTTGGAGCGTGGAACCCGGGACTGGAGAGTGACAGTTGGGGCTGTTGGAGCGTGGAACCCGGGGCTGGAGAGTGACAGTTGGGGCTGTTGGAGCGTGGAACCCGGGGCTGGAGAGTGACAGTTGGGGCTGTTGGAGCGTGGAACCCGGGACTGGAGAGTGACAGTTGGGGCTGTTGGAGCGCGGAACCCGGGACTGGAGAGTGACAGTTGGGGCTGTTGGAGCGTGGAACCCGGGACTGGAGAGTGACAGTTGGGTCCGTTGGAACGCGGAACCCGGGGCTGGAGAGTGACAGTTGGGGCTGTTGGAACGCGGAACCCGGGGCTGGAGAGTGACAGTTGGGGCTGTTGGAACGCGGAACCCGGGGCTGGAGAGTGACAGTTGGGGCTGTTGGAACGCGGAACCCGGGGCTGGAGAGTGACAGTTGGGGCTGTTGGAACGCGGAACCCGGGGCTGGAGAGTGACAGTTGGGGCTGTTGGAGCGCGGAACCCGGGGCTGGAGAGTGACAGTTCGGGCCGTTGGAACGCGGAACCCGGGGCTGGAGAGTGACAGTTCGGGCCGTTGGAACGCGGAACCCAGGGCTGGAGAGTGACAGTTGGGGCCGTTGGAACGCGGAACCCAGGACTGGCGGATGACAGTTGGGGCCAGGGCATTATCCTATGTAATTGTGCTGTTAAAACCCTTATTGTAAATAGTTTTACTTGATAATAAATCCTTTAATTCATTTGCTGCCACATTGGGTCACTTGGTGTTACTACACTGGCGACGAGGACAAACCGGATTGAAAGCCCCCAGTACAGAGTTAGAGGGGGAGCAGACTGATCACTCAATGTCCAAAAGAAAAAGGTACAGACTCCTTAAAGATGCCACTATTCAAAAAATACAACCATTCAACCCCAAAGTGGAGAGTTGTGGGCAGGACATTGAGAGACTGCATTATTGTTTTGTCACGGTAAACAGAATAACAACTGAGGTAAAGCAGAGGGTGATACTGCTCATTAATGGCCATAGTCTGTGGCCCACAGACCTACCGTCTGTTGAGGAGTTTGACACACCTGAAGCTCCAGAGAAGAGTGGGTCGGACAAAAGGGGTTAAAGCTGAGATTTATCTAAATCCTGAGGCTGCACTCAGGTTTTTCCGAGGTTGATCACTACCATATGTGTTACACCAGAAAGTAGAGGTGGAACTGAAGAGTTTTCTGAATGGGCCATTCCCATTGTCTCCATCCTGAAACCGGACCACACTGTTAGGGTGTGCGGGGATTACAAACTAACAGTAAACAGGGGAGCTCAGCTGGATTGTTACCCCATAGAACATAGAACAGTACAGCACAGAACAGGCCCTTCGGCCCTCAATGTTGTGCCGAACAATGATCACCCTACTCAAACCCACATATCCACCCTATACCCGTAACCCAACAACCCCCCCCCCCTTTACTTTTTAGGACACTACGTCAATTTAGCATGGCCAATCCACCTAACCCGCACATCTTTGGACTGTGGGAGGACACCGGAGCACCCGGAGGAAACCCACGCACACACGGGGAGGACGTGCAGACTCCGCACAGACAGTGACCCAGCCGGGAATCGAACCTGGGACCCTGGAGCTGTGAAGCATTTATGCTAACCACCATGCTACCGTGTTGCCCCAGTCCCAGGATAGAGGACCTCTTACGCTAAGTTAACAGAGGGCCTCAAATATACTCAGCTAGACTTTAGCCATGCTTATCATCAGCTGGAACTGGAAGAAGCCCCCAGAAAGTTAGTTCCAATAAATACCCACAAGGGGTTATATCAGTACACTCGATTGCCATTTGGTGTTTGGTAGCTTGTGCTATTTTTCAGTGCACGATGGAGACCCTGTTACAAGGAATCCCCAAAGTGGTGATATACTTGGATGAACAGGTGTATCTCCTGAAGAGCATGGGCAAACCTGGAGGAGGTCCTCAGGAGGATTAAAGAGGTTGGCATGTGTTTAAAACACGAGAAATGTATGTTTCAAGCTGATGACGGGTTATGGACCTCGGGCTCAAAGTGGATGTAAAGGGATGACATCCCCTCGAAGACAAGGTGAAAGCTTTCAGGGAAGTGCCTGTACAGGGCCTTGGTGAGGCCACACCTGGAGTATTGTGCGCAGTTTTGGTCTCCTTCTCTGAGGAAGGATGTTCTTGCTCTCTAGTGAGTACAGCAAAGGTTTACCAGATTCCAGGGATGGCGCGACTGTCATATGAGGAGAAATTGACTAGGTTGGGATTGTCCTCGCTGGAGTTCAGAAGTATGAGGGCGGATGAGGGCAGCACGGTAGCATTGTGGTTAGCACAATTGCTTCACAGCTCCAGGGTCCCAGGTTCGATTCCCAGCTTGGGTCACTGTGCATTGTCTACACGTTCTCCCCGTGTGTGCGTGGGTTTCCTCCGGGTGCTCCGGTTTCCTCCCACAGTTAAAAGATGTGCAGGTTAGGTGGATTGGCCATGATAAATTGCCCTTAGTGTCCAAAATTGCCCTTAGTGTTGGGTGGGGTAACTGGGTTATGGGGATGGGGTGTAGGTGTGGGCTTGGGTAGGGTGCTCTTTCCAAGAGCCAGTGCAGACTCGATGGGCCGAATGGCCTTCTGCACTGTAAATTCTATGATAAATTCTATGATTCTATGATCTTATAGAGACTTATAAAATTCTAACGGGACTAGACAGGGTAGATGCAGGGAAGATGTTACCAATGATGGGTGTGTCCAGAACCAGGGGTCACAGCCTGAGGATTCAGGATAAACCATTTCGGACAGAGATAAGGAGACATTTCTTCACACAAACAGTGGTGAGCCTGTGGAATTCATTACCACAGGGAGTAGTTTATGCTAAAACATTGAATGTATTCAAGAGGGGCAGGATATAGCACTTGGGGAGAATGGGATCAAAGACGATGGGGAGAAAGCAGGATTAGGCTATTGAGTTGGACAAACAGCCATGATCGTGATGAATGGCAGAGCAGGCTCGAAGGGCCAAAAGGCCTCCTCCTGCTCCTATCTTCTATGTATCTGTACCTAAAAATGCGACACAACTGAAGTCCTTCCTAGGAATGGTTAATTACTATGGAAATTCCTGTCCAACGTATTAATAATTCTGGACCTCTTTACACCAGCTTCATCAGCGATGGAAGTGGGGAGACATGCAGAAAGAAGCTTTTGGCCAAGTCAAACAGGCTTCATAGCCATCAACATTGCTTGTGCACTTCGATTGTGTTGGCCTTTTTTGGAACATGTGTTTCTAATTCTAGTAGGTGCTCATTCCAAGTGTCTGGATGTTCAGCTCATGAGATCCAGCGCAGCTATATCTAATACTGACAAACTGAGGTGGATCTTCGCCACCCATGGTCTTCCCGAAGTGTTGGTATCAGACAGTGGGACGGCATTGATAAATTTCGGAGTTTTGTCAAGTCTCATGGCATTTGTCATGTTCGGTCGGCCCCCTAACACCGAACCTCGATGGGTTGTCAGAGTGAGCCGTGCCGTGCAGGCGTTAAAGGCTTCCATGAAGAAGAAGGCTCATAGGCCATTGCCATTGTGACTGAAAAGTTTTTTGTTGTCTTACAACACCACACCTCATGCTGCCACTGGAGTCACACCTGCAGATTTGTTAATGGGTTGGCACCTGTGTGCCCGTTTAAACCTAGGGTTCCCAAATTTAATGGGGACGGTGGAGGCTAGGCAAGTCTCTCAGACAGAGTATCTTGACTCTCACAAATAGTTGCTGACCTCGTATTGGCAAATAATTTTGGTGAGGCCCTAGCTGGGTGCCAGAGCGAGTTGTGGAGACAACAGGGCCAGTCTCTGGTGTATTTGTGCCTGTTTTTGTGTGTGAGTGTACACAGGTGTGTTTGTGCCAGTATATATGTGTAAGTATACACAGGTGTGTTTGTGCCAGTATATATATGTAAGTATACACGGGTGTGTTTGTGTCTGTATATGTGTGTGAGCATACACGGGTGTGTTTGTGTCTGTATATGTGTCTGAACATACATGGGTGTGTTTGTGTCTGTATATGTGTGTGAGCATACATAGGTGTGTTTGTGTCTGTATATGTGTCTGAACATACATGGGTGTGTTTGTGTCTGTATATGTGTCTGAACATACATAAGACCATAAGACATAGGAGCGGAAGTAAGGCCATTCGGCCCATCGAGTCCACTCCACCATTCAATCATGGTTGATTTCAACTCCATTTACCCGCTCTCTCCCCATATCTCTTAATTCCTCGAGAAATCAAGAATTTATCAATTTCTGTCTTAAAGACACTCAACGTCCCGGCCTCCACCGCCCTCTGTGGCAATGAATTCCACAGACCTACCACTCTCTGGCTGAAGAAATTTCTCCTCATCTCTGTTCTAAAGTGACTCCCTTTTATTCTAAGGCTGTGCCCCCGCATCCTAGTCTCCCCTGCTAATGGAAACAACTTCCCTACGCCCATCCTATCCAAGCCATTCATTATCTTGTAAGTTTTTATTAGATCTCCCCTCAACCTCCTAAACTCCAATGAATATAATCCCACGATCCTCAGACGTTCATCGTATGTTAGGCCTACCATTCCTGGGATCATCTGTGTGAATCTCCGCTGGACCCGCTCCAGTGCCAGTATGTCCTTCCTGAGGTGTGGGGCCCAAAATTGCTCACAGTATTCTAAATGGGGCCTAACTAGTGCTTTATAAAGCCTCAGAAGTACATCCCTGCTTTTATATTCCAAGCCTCTTGAGATAAATGACAACATTACATTTGCTTTCTTAATTACGGACTCAACCTGCAAGTTTACCTTTAGAGAATCCTGGACTAGGACTCCCAAGTCCCTTTGCAATTTAGCATTATGAATTTTGTCACCGTTTAGAAAATAGTCCATGCCTCTATTCTTTTTTCCAAAGTGCAAGACCTCGCACTTGCCCACGTTGAATTTCATCAGCCACTTCTTGGACCATTCTCCTAAACTGTCTAAATCTTTCTGCAGCCTCCCCACCTCCTCAATACTACCTGCCCCTCCACCTATCTTTGTATCATCGGCAAACTTGGCCAGAATGCCCCCAGTCCCGTCATCTAGATCGTTAATATATAAAGAGAACAGCTGTGGCCCCAACACTGAACCCTGCGGGACACCACTTGTCACCGGTTACCATTCCGAAAAAGAACCTTTTATCCCAACTCTCTGCCTTCTGTCTGACAGCCAATCGTCAATCCATGTTAGTACCTTGCCTCGAATACCATGGGCCCTTATTTTACTCAGCAGTCTCCCGTGAGGCACCTTGTCAAGGGTGTGTTTGTGTCTGTATATGTGTCTGAACATACATGGGTGAGTTTGTGTCTGCATATGTGTGTGAGCATACATGGGTGTGTTTGTGTCTGTATATCTGTGTGAGCATACATAGGTGTGTTTGTGTCTGTATATGTATGTGAGCATACACGGGTGTGTTTGTGTCTGTATATGTGTGTGAGCATACACGGGTGTGTTTGTGTCTGTATATGTGTGTGAGTATACACGGGTGTGTTTGTGTCTGTATATGTGTCTGAACATACATGGGTGTGTTTGTGTCTGTATATCTGTGTGAGCATACATAGGTGTGTTTGTGTCTGTATATGTGTGTGAGCATACACGGGTGTGTTTGTGTCTGTATATGTGTGTGAGCATACACGGGTGTGTTTGTGTCTGTATATGTGTGTGAGCATACACGGGTGTGTTTGTGTCTGTATATGTGTCTGAACATACATGGGTGTGTTTGTGTCTGTATATCTGTGTGAGGACACATGGGTGTGTTTGTGTCTGTATACGTGTCTGAACATACATGGGTGTGTTTGTGTCTGTATATGTGTCTGAACATACATGGGTGTGTTTGTGTCTGTATATGTGTCTGAACATACATGGGTGTGTTTGTGTCTGTATATGTGTGTGAGCATATATAGGTGTGTTTGTGTCTGTATATGTGTCTGAACATACATGGGTGTGTTTGTGTCTGTATATCTGTGTGAGGACACATGGGTGTGTTTGTGTCTGTATACGTGTCTGAACATACATGGGTGTGTTTGTGTCTGTATATGTGTCTGAATATACATGGGTGTGTTTGTGTCTGTATATGTGTCTGAGCATACATGGGTATGTTTGTGTCTGTATATGTGTGTGAGTGTACACGAGTGTGTTTGTGTCTGTATATGTGTCTGATTGTACATGGGTGGGTGTGTGCCTGTATATGTGTCTGAATATACATGGGTGTGTTTGTGTCTGTATATCTGTGTGAGGACACATGGGTGTGTTTGTGTCTGCATATGTGTCTGAACATACATGGGTATGTTTGTGTCTGTATATGTGTGTGAGTGTACACGAGTGTGTTTGTGTCTGTATATGTGTCTGATTGTACATGGGTGGGTGGGTGCCTGTATATGTGTATGAGTGTACACATGTGTGTTTGTGCCTGTATATGTGTATGAGTGTACACAGGTGTGTTTGTGCCTGGATATGTGTCTGATTGTACATGGGTGGGTTTGTGTCTGTATATGTGTATGATTGTACATGAGTGGGTTTGTGTCTGTATATGTGTATGATTGTACATGGGTGGGTTTGTGCCTGTATGGGTGTGTGAGTGTACATGGGTTTGCTTGTGTCTGTATATGTGTATGATTGTACATGGGTGGGTTTGTGTCTGTATATGTGTATGATTGTACATGAGTGGGTTTGTGTCTGTATATGTGTATGATTGTACATGAGTGGGTTTGTGTCTGTATATGTGTATGATTGTACATGGGTGGGTTTGTGCCTGTATAGGTGTGTGAGTGTACATGGGTTTGCTTGTGTCTGTATATGAAAATGAAATGAAATGAAAATCGCTTATTGTCACGAGTAGGCTTCAATGAAGTTACTGTGAAAAGCCCCTAGTTGCTACATTCCGGCGCCTGTCCAGGGAGGCTGGTACGGGGTATATATATGAGTGTACACGTGTGTGTTTGTGCCTGTATATGTGTGAGTGTACATGGAGTTGTGTGTCTGTATATGTGTCACTGTACATGGGAATGTGTATATGAGACTTCATTTGAGGCATGCTTTGCATCGCTGGTCAGTCAAGACTATGTGAATGGAACTGATCAAGAAGAAATTCGAACAGGTGAGACATGATGTAAAATAAATTTGCTGAATGTACAGCATGTATGAGACATGTACAGACACAGCATGAATGTAAGTTAACAACAGTCTGTTTATGCACTTTACTTTGCATAGTTTAAAGATTGTGTGTTAAATTCTATGGTTTCAAAGTACTTTATTTCAAAAACTATCTTGTTTTCAGGCCTGATATGCAGCAATTTAATTTAATTTGGGCAGCACGGTAGCACAAGTGATTAGCACTGTGGCTTCACAGCGCCAGGGTCCCAGGTTCAATTCCCTGCTGGGTCACTGAATGTGCGGAGTCTGCACGTTCTCCCCGTGTCTGTGTGGGTTTCCTCCGGGTGCTCCGGTTTCCTCCCACATTCCAAAGACGTCCAGGTTAGGTGGATTGGCCATGATAAATTGCCCTTAGTGACCAAAAAAGGTTAGGAGGGGTTATTGGATTACGGGGATAGGGTGGAAGTGAGGCCTTAAGTGGGTCGATGCAGACTCGATGGGCCGAATGGCCTCCTTCTGCACTGTATGTTCTATGTGTGAGTGTACAGGGGCAGGGGCTGTTTAGCACAATGCTAAATTGCTGGCTTTGAAAGCAGACCAAGCAGGCCAGCAGCACGGTTCGATTCCCGTAACAGCCTCCCCGAACAGGCGCCGGAATGTGGCGACTAGGGGCTTTTCACAGTAACTTCATTTGAAGCCTACTTGTGACAATAAGCGATTTTCATTTCATTTTCATACATGGGATTGTGTGTCTGTATATGTGTGAGTGTACATGGGATTGTGTGTCTGTATATGTGTGAGTGTACATGGGATTGTGTGTCTGTATATGTGTGAGTGTACATGGGATTGTGTGTCTGTATATGCGTGAGTGTACATGAGGTTTGTGGGCCCTTTAAGTTGGCCGCTGTCAGTATCTCTAGATACTTGGTCAGATGCAGCGACGAGGGTAAGGCTTCAATGACTCTCTCTCTCTCTCTCTCTGTTCTAATCGTTGCAATTCAGGGAGAGGGAAGTAGGAGGTTTTGAGTTTGTGCATTTGAAACAAGAGCTAGGGAGGATTTAATCTTCAAAAACACGCTGAAGGAAACTGCCTCTAGGCAACACGTTAAAGGTCAGGCGAGATTGAACAAGTCCAGGGATCCAGCTCAGAGCTCACACACTGACTGTTGCAATTAGGAAAAACAAACAACAAAACTAGTGAAAAGAACACAGAGCTTGTGCACGTGAGGTGCAGTCCTCCTCATTTTCGAGGTAAAACAGCAAGATACCAGATGAATGACTGGATAATAAATAGTGACTAGAGGGGCAGGCCCCTGCTCTTCCTTGGGATGGTTGCCATGGGATCTTTTACACCCAGGCCCGGACAGCCTCAGTTGAACATCAGACAGCACCCGTGACGATGCAGCACTCCACAGGGTGGGTCCAGCACTCAGGCAGTATTCAATTCCACATCCCAGACGGTTGAACGACCCGTTCATATCTGGTGGTGGGGCTCAGATGGCTGGTTGGTTGAGGGATATTGAGGAGGCCCAACCTGCTGAACTATCGTGAACAATGTCATGGATAAAGTGGTGGCAATGTAGAAAAGATAACAAAGGGAACATGGCACAGGAAGGAAAGGTGATAGAAATGATATAATTTGCTTTTAACAACTTCAGGAAAGCCAGAAACACTTTACAGTCTTTTTGGGAAGAATAATAATAATAAATATAATAATCACTTATTGTCACGAGTAGGCTTCAATGAAGTTACTGTGAAAAGCCCCTAGTCGCCACATTCTGGCACCTGTTCGGGGAGGCTGGTAGGGGAATTGAACCCTGCATTAGAAGCCAGCTGTTTAACCATTGTGCTATATGCTGTAATGTAGGAAACGTGTGAACATTTTGCACAGCACAATCCCACAAACAGCAATTCATGGCCAATGACATCATCTTTCAATCACGTTGGCCGAGGAGCAAATATTGGCCAGAACATCAAGGGTAATTCCTCTTAAAATATGCCACGGGGCCCCTATCTGAGCAGGTAGCTGATGTGCCCCCTGGAGGATTGGCCTGGAGTCGGCAGGAATTGAAGACCAATCTCCAGGACACTGCTGTGTGCAACCCCAGAGAAAATCATCAGACATGAAAAGGGACTGGGGTTTTTTTTGTCGTTTCTTTGAGCATTCATCTTTACCAGATATGAAAATATTGAAAATGGGGGATAAAGGGCTGATTAGCTGACAGTCACGCCCAAATCTTCTGGGATTGCCCCAGGCTTGATGGGTATTGGATGTCCTTCAAAGGCCACGCCCAGGGTTGTGGGAGTGAGGGTGGAGCCATGCCAAAAAGTGGCATTCTTTGGGGTATCAGATCAGCCAGAGCTCTCCATGGGGAGGGGGGTGGCGCCGACGCCCTAGCTTTGCCTCCTTGATCGCCCGCCAGAGAATCCTACCCGGCTGACGATTGGCAGCACCACCCAAGGCTGCGGACTGGATGTCAAACCTGGCGGAATTTCTCAGGCTGGAGAAAATAAAATTCGCCATCCATGGACCAGAAGAGGGCTTCCAAAGGACACGGCAACTGTTCACCTACTTGTTCGTAGCCAGCAACCAGTAGAGCAAGGGGTGGGGGGGGGTGACACGGGTGAGCCACGGGGCAGAGAGGAAACAGGAAGAGGGGGGGGGGATAGAGAGAGGGGGTGGTGGTGGCAGAGTGGTGAAGGCAAACAAAAGGGAACACGAGGTACGAGCAGGAAGGACAAAGTCGCAAGAGACTGGCCGAGGGCAAGCTAAGGCCCAAACCAAATTGTATATAAATGTCTGTAAATGTGCGTCTGTGCCATATTGGGGAATGTAAAATAGGTATGCATGCCGGTCAAAGGGGGTCACGGCCACGGTTGTTATGCAGCTGTTCATTTGTAAATATACGTGTTGAATTTTGCGCATTTTTTTCTGATAATGTATAATTTATAATTTGTTGGATATCATAGAATCATAGAATTTACAGTGCAGAAGGAGGCCATTCGGCCCATTGAGTCTGCACAGGCCCTTGGAAACAGCACTCCACTTAAGTGCACACCTCCATCCCATCTACATAACCCAGTAACCCCGCCTAACCTTTTGGACACTAAGGGGCAATTTATCATGGCCAATCCACCTAACCTGCACATCTTTGGACTGTGGGAGGAAACCGGAGCACCCGGAGGAAACCCACGCAGACACGTGGAGAACGTGCAGACTCCGCACAGACAGTGACGCAAGGCTGGAATTGAACCCGGGTCCCTGGTGCTGTAAGCAGCAGCGCTGACCACTGTGGTACCATGTCGCACTATATATCCATATATATATATATATCTAATTGGGCAATGAGTCTTGTTTCTTTTCAATTGGCGTAGGAAATGTGTCACAAGAATGGATGTGTTGGCTTACTAATGGTTGGAGTGTCGAGGGGGGAGGGGGGGCAAATAATGTGAATAAACCTCAGAAATGCATTTAATCACAATTGGCAACCCTAGTTCACAGGTGAATGCCTCATCCAAAAGACATATAACCTCCGACCGTACTCCCTCAATACTGCTCTGGAGAGTCAGAGTAGATTTCTCCACTCCAAGCCCTGGGATGGGACATCACCCTTTCAGCTGCATATGAAGGGCCTTGACTAGAGAGAGCAGAGATTACGGAGGGCTGCACAGTTGGATGGAGTAGCAGGTAACCCGTTTATTTAAACCCAGAGGGCTGAGGTGGAAGTTAGCCAGGGAATTCCAGGAGATTTTTTAACTGCTTGTCTTGGCCCTGGACATACTCCGGGCTTGGGGAATCCGTGTTGATGGGAGGGACTCTACTCTGCATCTTGAGATAAACTGTGTGAGGCCACACAGCAGCCACAGAGAGTAATCACCAGGGTTTCTGCTATTAGCGTGGGGACTTCCTGCTCATTCAACCCTGTCATTACCAATTTCTTTGGCATCTGACCATTGTTTACTCTACATAGCCCTGAAGAGGAAGTCCCAGCAATGAGTATTTTTAAGTTTGCTGCTTATCACACGTCAGTTCAGGGTCACATTAAGTTGCTCAAGTTACCAACTCTATTCTTTTGACAGCCTTTGTGACTGAGTGCGATCAACGTCGTTTCCAGCCCGGCCCAGGGTCTTTGTGCCTTTGAGCACATGCATCCTGACTGTGGGAGTGCTGCAGTGTTGCAGGCGCAGTCTTTCCGATCAGACCCCTCGTCTGTTCTCTCAGGCGGATGTAAAACAGCCCCCATGGCACCATTTTCAAAATGAACAGGGGAGTTATCCCCTGGGTTCTGGCCAGTGTTTATCCTTCAATCAACACTTAAAAAAAAGGATAAACTGTCACTGAGGCAAGGATTAATTAAGGACAGTCAGCTTGGATTTGTTAAAGATAGATTGCGCCTGATTAATTTGATTGAATCTTTTGAGGCAGTAACCAGGAGGGTTGATGAGGGTAGTACAGTTGATGTGGTCCACATGGATTTCAGCAAGGCTTTAGGCAAGGTCTGGCATGGTGGGCTGGTTAAAAAATAAAAGCCCGTGGGGTCGAGGGGAGTGTAGCAAGCTGGATGAAAAACTGCTTCAGTGACAGGAAACAAAGGATGTTTCTGTGACTGGGATGTTGTTTCCAGTGAGGTTTGCAGAGATAAGCACTATGTCCGCTGCTCTTCGTGGTTTATGTTAATGATTTGAATGTAATTGTGGGGAGAATGATCAAGAGGTTTGCAGGTGACACAGAAATTGGCGGTGTGGTTGATAGCAAGGAGTATTGGTGTAGACTGCAGGGAGATACCAATGTTCGGGTCAGGTGAGCAGAGGAGTAGCAAATGGAATTCAATCCAGAGAAGTGTGAGGTGATGCATCTGGAGAGGCCAAACAAGGCAAAGGATTACCCAGAGAGGTGTGTGTGTGTGTCAGTGTGAAATGAGTGTGTGTGTGAGGTGAGTGTGCATGTGGCTGTGAGGTGAATGTGGGTGTGAGGTGAGTGTGGGTGTGAGGTGAGTGCGTGTAGGTGTGAAGTGAGTGGGTGTGGGTGTGAGGTGAGTGTGAGGTGAGTGTGGGTGTGAGGTGAGTGTGTGTGGGTGTGAGGTGAGTGCGTGTAGGTGTGAGGTGAGTGGGTACGAGGTGAGTATGTGTGTGGGCGTGAGGTGAGTATGTGTGTATGGGGAGTGTGTGTGTGTGGGTCTGGGTCTGAGTGTGCATGGGGTGCGAGTGTGTGGGGGGGGTGAGTTTGTGGGGGGTGAGTGTGTGGGGGTGTGTGAGTGTGTGGGTGGGTGAGGTGAGTATGTGTTTGTGGGGGGTGTTGGGGTCTGTGAGTGTGTGAGAGTTGATGGGTGAGAGTAGGTGGGTGTGAGTGTGTGTTGGGGTGTGAGTGTGTGTTGGGGATGTGGGTGTGTGTGGGGATGTGGGTGTGTGTGGGGATGTGGGTGTGAGTGTGTTTGGGGATGTGGGTGTGTGTGGGGATGTGGGTGTGTGGGGATGTGGGTGTGTGTGGGGATGTGGGTGTGTGTGGGGATGTGGGTGTGTGTGTGTGGAGTGGGGGTGTGTGTGTGTGTGGAGTGGGTGTGTGTGTATGGGGAGTGCGTGTGTGTGTGTGGGGGTGTGTGTGGGGGTGCATCTGAGTGTGTGAGAGTTGGTGGGTGTGTGTGTGTAGGGTCTGTGTGTGGTTAGGGTGTGTGTGTGTAGGGTGTGTGAGTTTGTGTAGGGTGTGTCAGTGTGTGGAGGGTGAGTGTGTGTGTGAGTGTGTATAGGGTGTGTGTGAGTGTAAGTGTGTGGGCGTGTGAGTATGGGGATAAGAGAGTGTGGTGGTGTGCGTGTGTGGGAGTGGGTGTGGAGGGTGCTATGTCTTTTCGTCCGACGTCATTTCGTCCAACGACACTTCGTCCACGTCTTTTGGTCCAACGTCTTTTTGTCCGCCCGTCTTTTGGTCCAACGTCATTTTGTCCGGTGATTTTTTTCGTCAAAGATTTTTTGTGACTTTTTACGTGTTTTTGCTGGATGATTTTTTTTGTCAAAGACTTTTGTAACTTGACTTTTAGTAACTTGCTTAGTAGCACCACTCCATTTTAACTTTTGTACATGGAAATCTTCTCTAATGCACATAATATACAATAAAGGATCTTTATTACCGGCCTCTTTCCTTTAACGAGCCTCGTTAAAGGATAGTTATTATCGTTCTCTCGTTAAAGGATAGTTATTATCGTTCTCTCCCCTTTAACGAGCCTCGTTAAAGGATCCCACAGCGAAAATTGATTTCTTGAGGAATGTTACTGACAATTTACATCAATTTTAAGTAATTTCGGGAATTCATCAGTAGTAAACTTTAGATCTTTTTAACTGCATTTTAGATTTTTTAACTTTTTAACTGCATTTTTAAGCTTGTATTTTACTTGAATTTCATCAATTACTTGCATTTTAGCAATTAAATTCACTTGCTGTATTGTGCCTGCTTTCTATCAATTAAATGCTTTTATACGGAGTTGATTTGCAATTGGTTAATTGGACGAAGTGACGTTGGACCAAAAGACGGGCGGACAAAAAGACGTTGGACGAAAAGACGTGGACGAAGTGTCGTTGGACGAAATGACGTCGGACGAAAAGACGCGACACGGGTGTGGAGGGGTGTGAGTGTGTGTGGGACGGTGACTGTGGGTGTGAGGATGTGAGTGTGTGTGGAGGGGGTGAAAGTGTGTCAGAATGAGTGTAGGGATGTGTGAGTGTGTGTGTGTGGGAATTAGTGTGTGGCGGTGCGTGTGAGTGTGTAGGTGTGGGGATGTGAGAGTGTGTGTGGGGGTGCGTGTGAGAGTGTGTGGGGTGAGTGTGTGTGGGGGTGTGGGGGTGAGTGTGTGTGGGGGTGAGTGTGTGTGTGTGGGGGTGTGAGTGAGTGTGTGTGGGTGGATGTGGAGATGTGGAGGTGAGTGTGTGAGTGTGCGTGTGTGGGGGGTGTGAGTGTGTGTTTGTTGGGGGTGTGAGTGAGTGTGTGTGGGTGGACGTGGGGGTGAGTGTGTGAGTATGCGTGTGTGTGTGTGTGGGGGGTGTGAGTGAATGTGTGTGGGTGGACGTGGGGGTGTGGAGGTGAGTGTGTGAGTATGCGTGTGTGTGTGTGGGGGGTGTGAGTGAATGTGTGTGGGTGGACGTGGGGGTGTGGAGGTGAGTGTGTGTGTGTGTGTGTGGGGGGGTGTGAGTGAGTGTGTGTGGGTGGATGTGGGGGTGTGGAGGTGAGTGTGTGGGGGGTGAGGGTGTGGGGGTGAGTGTGTGCGGGGTGAGTGTGTGTGGGGGTGCGGGGGTGAGTGTGTGTGGGGGTGTGAGTGAGTGTGTGTGTGGGGGTGAGTGTGTGTGTGGGGGGGAGCTGTGAGTGAGTGTATGTGGGTGGATGTGGGGGTGTGGAGGTGAGTGTGTGTGGGGGTGAATGTGTGTGTGTGTGGGGGTGTGTGTGGGGGTGTGGGGGTGAGTGTGTGTGGGGGTGTGTGTGGGGGTGTGGGGGTGAGTGTGTGTGGGGGTGAGTGTGTGCGTGGGGGTGAGAGTGTGTGTGCGGGGGTGTGTGAGTGAGTGTGTGTGGGTGGATATGGAGGTGTGGAGGTGAGTGTGCGTGTGTGTGTGGGGGGGGTTGTGAGTGAGTGTGTGTGGGTGGGTGTGGGGGTGAGTGTGTGCGGGGGTGTGGGGGTGAGTGTGTGCGTGGGGGTGAGAGTGTGTGTGTGGGGGTGTGTGAGTCAGTGTGTGTGGGTGGATGTGGAGGTGTGGAGGTGAGTGTGTGTGTGCGTGTGTGTGTGTGTGGGGGGTTATGAGTGAGTGAGTGTGTGTGGGTGGATGTGGAGGTGTGGAGGTGAGTGTGCGTGTGTCTGTGTGTGTGTGGGGGTGGGGGTGTGTGAGTCAGTGTGTGTGGGTGGATGTGGGGGCGTGGAGGTGTGTGTGCGTGTGTGTGTTTGTGGGGGGGTGTGTGAGTGAGTGTGTGTGGGTGGATGTGGGGGTGTGGAGGTGTGTGTGCGTGTGTCTGTGTGTGTGTGGGGGGTTGTGAGTGAGTGTGTGAGTGTGCGTGTCTGTGTGTGTGTGTGTGTGTGGGGGTGTGTGAGTGAGTGTGTGTGGGTGGATGTGGGGGTGTGGGGGTGAGTGTGTGCGGGGGTGTGGGGGTGAGTGTGTGCGTGGGGGTGAGAGTGTGTGTGTGGGGGTGTGTGAGTCAGTGTGTGTGGGTGGATGTGGGGGTGTGGAGGTGAGTGTGTGTGTGGGGGTGTGGAGGTGTGTGTGCGTGTGTGTGTGTGTGTGTGTGGGGGGGGGTGTGTGAGTGAGTGTGTGTGGGTGGATGTGGGGGTGTGGAGGTGAGTGTGTGTGTGGGGGTGTGGGGGTGAGTGTGTGTTTGGGGGTGTGGAGGTGTGTGTGCGTGTGTGTGTGTGGGGGTGTGTGAGTCAGTGTGTGTGGGTGGATGTGGGGGTGTGGAGGTGTGTGTGTGTGTGTGTGTGTGTGGGTGGGTGTCCGTCTATCAAGCCCTATCACCAGCTGAAGACATTTAAAGCTGCTGAAGTATTTTTGGAGTGTGGCCACAGTTGCGATGTAGTTGTTGTGGTGAGAGCATATGTTAGTGAGAGACTTGACAAGGTAGTTCAGAAACTCAAGTCTTTGCTTTGTTATTCAAAAGTCACTCGATCCTCAATCTTGGGGTTTGCATATTGTTCTGTGGCTCTGAAAGACGTTTAAAAATAATCTCCTTCTATTTTGCAAAGTGCCTTTTCAGCAGGAATGCAAATAGCGTTTGGGTAAGCTGCTGCCCAATAGAAATGGAATTTTCCACACACTGGGTGAAAGGAAGCTTAGAGAGGATGCACTGGGCTGACTGATACAGAGAGAGGGAGAGGGGGGAGGAAACTGGAAGAGTGTATTTTAGCTGTGTATGTAGTGGACAGGGATCGACATTTTGGAAGCTCTTGTGGTGCAGGTTTTACACAGAACATATGCTGAGCTAACCTTTCTTTAAATTCTCCCTCCTGTCGAGGCTCCTTACTCAAACACACACAATTCCACAAGCCTCCTCAACTCCTCTGGGCAGCTGCTCATCGAGTGACACAGTGGGCTATTCTACCATGGGGGCTGCAGATGGTACATTGGTGGAGGGGTGTTTTTCTGATGAGAAGCCTGTGTCCACTGGGGTCCCGCGGAGATCAGTGTTGGGGCCCCTGCTGTTTGCGGTTTATATAAATGATTCAGCTATGAGTGTAGCTGATGGGGTGCTGATCAAGCCGCCACTTCGCTATGGAGTGAGTGGTCTTGAGCATTAATTGAGATGATCCCCCAAGAGAGGGGAGTAGGAGAAGCAGAAGGGAAAGGGAAGATAAGTGAGTGAGACATTTATATAATCCATTCTGGCATTCTGCCTTGGGAAAAAAAGCTCCTTCATGATAATTACATAATAACCACTGCATTGTTCAGCTAGCTGATATATCCAGGGATTTCCTCTTCACTTACATACCTCTCTCAACAAACACACACGCACATTGTTCAAACATCCTGAAACAAAGAGATCAATTTAGCCAGGCAGCTGCTTTCCCCTCAACCTGCCAGACACGTCAAAGTGGATTCCTGAGCTGAGGATGTGTGAGAGAGAGAGAGAGGTGATATTTCCTCTCTCCGAATCCCCTCTTCCCAACTCCCAGCCCCTCCCCGACTCCCGACTCCACCCTCTCCATCCCCAACTCTGCTCTTCCCAACTCCCTGCCCCTCCCCGACTCCCCCTCCCCAACTCCCTCCCCCTCCCCGACTCCCCCCTCCCCAACTCCCTCCCCCTCCCCGACTCCCCCCTCCCCAACTCCCGACTCCACCCTCTCCATCCCCAACTCTGCTCTTCCCAACTCCCTGCCCCTCCCGACTCTGCCCTCCCCCTCCCCGACTCCTTCCCTCTCCCCATCTCCCTGCCTCTCCCAAACTCCCTCCCCCTCCCCGACTCTCTCCCCTTCCCGACTCTCTCCCCTTCCCGACTCTCTCCCCTTCCGACTCTCTCCCCTCCCCGACTCTCTCCCCTTTCCGACTCTCTCCCCTTTCCGACTCTCTCCCCTTTCCGACTCTCTCCCCTTTCCGACTCTCTCCCTCCCCGACTCTCTCCCCTTCCTGATTCTCTCCCCTCCCCGACTCTCTCCCCTTTCCGACTCTCTCCCCTCCCCGACTCTCTCCCCTTTCTGACTCTCTCCCCTTTCCGACTCTCTCCCCTTCCGACTCTCTCCCCTTCCCGACTCTCTCCCTTTCCGACTCTCTCCCCTTCCCGACTCTCTCCCCTTCCCGACTCTCTCCCCTTCCCGACTCTCTCCCCTTTCCGACTCTCTCCCCTTCCCGACTCTCTCCCCTTCCCGACTCTCTCCCCTTTCCGACTCTCTCCCCTTCCGACTCTCTCCCCTTTCCGACTCTCTCCCCTTTCCGACTCTCTCCCACCTCCCTGACCCGCTCCCCCTCCCTGACCCTCTCCCCCCTCCCTGACCCGCTCCCCCCTCCCTGACCCGCTCCCCCTCCCTGACCCTCTCCCCCCTCGCTGACCCTCTCCACCCTCCCTGAGCCTCTCCCCCTCCCTGACCCTCGCCCCCTCCCTGACCCGCTCCCCCTCCCTGACCCTCTCCCTCCTCCCTGACCCTCGCCCCCTCCCTGACCCGCTCCCCCTCCCTGACCCTCTCCCTCCTCCCTGACCCTCGCCCCCTCCCTGACCCACTCCCCTCCCTGACCCTCTCCCCCTCCCTGACCCTCGCCCCCTCCCTGACCCTCTCCCCCTACTTGACCCTCTCCCCCTCCCTGACCCACTCCCCCTCCCTGACCCTCTCCCCCTCCCTGACCCTCGCCCCCTCCCTGACCCACTCCCCCTCCCTGACCCTCTGCCCCTCCCTGACCCTCGCCCCTACTTGACTCTCTCCCCCTCCCTGACCCACTCCCCCTCCCTGACCCTCTCCCCCTCCCTGACCCTCTCCCCCTCCCTGACCCTATCCCCCTCCCTGACCCTCGCCCCCCTCCCTGACCCTCGCCCCCTCCCTGACCCACTCCCCCTCCCTGACCCACTCCCCCTCCCTGACCCCCGCCCCTACTTGACCCTCTTCCTTCCTCCCTGACCCTCTCCCCCTCCCTGACCCTCTCCCCCCACCTGACCCTCTCCCACCTCCCTGACCCTCGCCCCCTCCCTGACCCTCTCCCTCCTCCCTGACCCTCGCCCCCTCCCTGACCCTCTCACCCTACTTGACCCTCTCCCCCTCCCTGACCCACTCCCCCTCCCTGACCCTCTCCCCCCTCCCTGACCCTCTCCCCCTCCCTGACCCTCTCCCTCCTCCCTGACCCTCGCCCCTCCCTGACCCTCTCCCCCTACTTGACCCTCTCCCCCTCCCTGACCCTCTCCCCCTCCCTGACCCTCTCCCCCCTCCCTGACCCTCTCCCCGTCCCTGACCCGCTCCCCCTGCCTGACCCACTCCCCCTCCCTGACCCTCTCCCCCCTCCCTGACCCTCTCCTACCTCCCTGACCCTCTCCCCCCTCCCTGACCCTCTCCCCCCTCCCTGACCCACTCCCCCTCCCTGACCCTCTCCCCCTCCCTGACCCTCTCCCCCCTCCCTGACCCACTCCCCCTCCCTGACCCTCTCCCCCCTCCCTGACCCACTCCCCCTCCCTGACCCACTCCCCCTCCCTGACCCTCTGCCCCCTCCCTGACCCTCGCCCCCTCCCTGACCCACTCCCCTCCCTGACCCTCTCCCCCTCCCTGACCCACTCCCCCTCCTGACCCTCTCCTACCTCCCTGACCCTCTCCCCCCTCCTGACCCTCTCCCCCTACTTGACCCTCTCCCCCTCCCTGACCCTCTCCCCCTCCCTGACCCTCTCCCCCCTCCCTGACCCTCTCCCCGTCCCTGACCCGCTCCCCCTGCCTGACCCCACTCCCCCTCCCTGACCCTCTCCCCCCCCTCCCTGACCTCTCTCCTACCTCCCTGACCCCTCCCCCCTCCCTGACCCTCACTCCTCCCTCCCCTGACCCCACTCCCCCTCCCGGACCCGCTCCCCCTCCCTGACCCTCTCCCCCCTCCCTGACCCACTCCCCCTCCCTGACCCTCTCCCCCCTCCCTGACCCACTCCCCCTCCCTGACCCACTCCCCCTCCCTGACCCTCTCCCCCCTCCCTGACCCTCGCCCCCTCCCTGACCCACTCCCCCTCCCTGACCAACTCCCCCTCCCTGACCCACTCCCCCTCCCTGACCCTCTCCTACCTCCCTGACCCTCTCCCCCCTCCCTGACCCTCTCCCCCTCCCTGACCCTCTCCCCCTCCCTGACCCTCTCCCCCTCCCTGACCCTCTCCCCCCTCCCGGACCCTCTCCCCCCTCCCTGAGCCTCTCCCCCTCCCTGACCAACTCCCCCTCCCTGACCCACTCCCCCTCCCTGACCCTCTCCCCCCTCCCTGACCCTCTCCCCCTCTCAAAGCAGCCCGCCTGATTGCCCCCCCTTCCACAAACATTCAAACTCTCCACCACCGATGAACAATGGCAGCCGTGTGTACCATCTACAAGATGCACTGCAGTAACTCACCAAGGCTCCTTAGATAGTCCCTTGCAAACCCGTGACCGTTACCATCTAGAAGGACAAGTGCAGCAGATACCGGGAACCCCACCACCTGGAGGTTTCCCAAGTCACTCACCACCCTGACTTGGAAATATATCGCCACTCCTACACTGGGGCAAAATCCTGGCAATCCCTCCCTGACAGCACAGTGGGTGTACCTACACCTCAAGGACTGCAGCGGTTCAAGAAGGCAGCTCACCACCACCTTCTGAGGGGCAACTAGGGATGGGTATTAAATGCTGGCCTAGCCAGTGACAGCCACATCCTGTAAATGAATTTTTTTTAAAATGTAGTTATCAGAGGCCATTCAGCCACTGTATCTGTGCCAGCCCTTTGAAAGAGCTGTCTGATTCGCCCACTCCCTTGCTCTGTAACCCTGCAAATTTACCTTTTCAATCATATATACAATTCCCTTTTCAATGTTATTACCACAGCACATTCCAGATCACAACAACTGGCCAAGTAAACACATTCCATTCGGCTTGACTGCCTCTTTTACCAATTACCTTCAATTGGTGTTCTCCGGTTACCAACCATTCTGCCACAGGGAATACTTTCTCCCCCTTTACTCTGTCAAAACCATTGCTGATATCGAGCTGCTATTGCTGCTGCTGGTAACTACTCGGTGGTTAGCACTGCTGCCTCACACCCCAGGGGTCCAGGTTCGATTCCGGCCTTGGGTTCCATTATGCGCCGTTTGCACTTTTTCCCGTGTCTGCCTGGGTTCCCTCCCACAATTCAAAGCCGTGAAGGTTAGGTGGATTGGCCATGCTAAATTGGCCCTTAGTGCCCAAAGTGGGGTTATAGGGTAGTGGGTATCGGGCGGGAGGAGTGGGCCGAGGCAGGGTGCTCTTTTGGAGGGTCGGTATCCTATGGATACTGTTGCCAAGGTAAGTCCCACCTGTGTGTCTTTGACCAAGCTCTCAGATCCACTCTAGCTCATTTACAACTGAGCTGTGACATCATTGTCCAGAGATGGAGGAAACAGGGGAGGGGGCCAGGTTTTGATTAAGGGCAGCATCACGGCAGTAGTCAGAGCTGAAATAACCAAGGGATCATCCAGCGAGGCTTTGTGGGTGGAACTAAGAAATAAGAAGGGTATGGTGACCTTATTGGGGTTGTACTATAGGCGCCCAAATAGTCAACATGAATTAGAAGAACAAATATGCAGGGAAATTGGGGAGACTTGCAGGAGTAATAGGGTTGTCATAGGGGACTTTAACATAGGGGACTGGGACTGCCATAGTTTTAAGGGATTAGATGGGTGGAATTTGTTAAGTGTGTTCAGGAAAGTTTCCGCAAAGGGCAGCACAGTGGGTTAGCACTGCAGTCTCACGGCGCCGAGTTCCCAGGTTCGATCCTGGCTCTGGGTCACTGTCCGTGTGGCGTTTGCACATTCTCCCCGTGTCTGCGTGGGTTTCACCCCCACAACCCAAAGATGTGCAGGCTAGCTGGATTGGCCACGCTAAATTGCCCCTTAATTGGAAAAAATGAATTGGGTACTCTAAATTTTTTGAAAAAGAAAAGTTTCTGCAGGCAGTATGAAATGACTTATTGTCACGCGTAGGCTTCAATGAAGTTACTGTGAAAAGCCCCTAGTCGCCACATTCCGGCGCCTGTTTGGGGAGGCTGGTACGGGAATCGAACCGTGCTGCTGGCCTGCCTTGGTCTGCTTTTAAAGCCAGCGATTTAGCCCTGTGCTATGAGGAGGGTCCTACGCAGGAATGGGCAAAATGTGACCTACTCTTGGGAAATAGGGCAGGGCGAGTGACTGAGGTGACGGTGGGGGAACCACTTTGAGACCAGTGACCACAGTTCTATTAATTTTTAAATGGAAAGGGACAAAACTGGTCCACGGGTGCAAGTTCTAACTTGGGGCAAGGTGAATTTTGATGTAACTAGACAGGAGCTTGCACGGGTTGATTGGAGTAGCTTGCTTGAGGGCAAAGGTACCTCCGGCGAGTGGGAGGCTTTCAAAAATGAAATGGCTCGAGTTCAGGGTTTGGAAAAAAATGTTTTATTTAATCTAAGAAACCAAGTGCTTTGCCAAGACTTCAAAGGTTAACATCCCAAAAGGAAAGGTAGTTTTCATCTGTTATTCACCATTTGTGACCATGTAGGTGTCTGACAGAGAAATCAGTGCTTTAGAATTGCTCAGTTCCTTTCAGCAGGAAGAGTAATGAGGTCACACAGTCCTTGGGAAATGGTACAGAGTAGCCTGGATCTGGGCTACAGATGGCGTGTGAGGCAGCAGTGCTAAATCACAAAGAGTAACAGGACAGATTAATGAAGCCATTACAAAATGCAAACAAAGTTAATTTCCTAAGGAACAGAAAGAGTTCTGTTAGTCTAATTGTGAAGTCTCAGACAGGCGGCCACTCGGAAGCGATGACTGTGGAAAAGTTTGGTTTTATTCAGGTTGTGATACACATCTCCTACTCCCCGAAGGGTCTCCCTAGCAGTCCTTGGAAATGGAGTGTAGCCCCGTCCCGCTCTGCCTTGCTCTGCACCGCCCCCCTCATCTGGGTCAATCGTATTCAGGTGAGGCCATAGGGAGTCTGATGTTGCAGATCCCTGGGCCTCCTATCAGGTTATAGCAGTAATATAGTGCCTTGGCTGGAGAACTCTGTCCAGCTCTCAACATTGTAAGAATGTCAAGGCACTGGAGACGATGCCAAAAATATGAAACAGTTTCTGGCAGACCTGAGAGGCTGTGCCTTTGAGGAAAAGGAAGCAGCTCTTGGCTCTCAGGGAGAGAAGGTTGGTGGGGTGACCCATTAGGTATCTTTAAAATGGTATCAGGGTTTAATCGGTTTGTTTCCACCTCTCACACGGCTGTTTGTGGGATCTTGCTGTGCACAAATTGGCCGCTCCGTTTTCAACATTACAGCAGTGAGTACAGTTCTAAAATACTTTCATTGGCTGGAAAGTGTTTTAGGTTGTGAAAGGTGCTATAGAAATGCACATTTGTTCCCCTGACAAATGTGTTCTCTGACCCCCGCCGGGTTGGAGAATCGGCGCTGTGCCGTGCGGATCGTGCCACGCCACCCCGACGCCGGGATGCATCGGCGTGGCGCCGGTCGAGGTATGAGCAGACTCTCCGTCCAGGGCCAGCGCGCCGATTCTCCGGGCCGGATGCGCCGGGCAGCCGTCAACAAAAAGCCGAGTCCTGCCGGCACCGTTCTAACATCCTCTGAGCCAGCGGGATCTCGGGTCAGGGTCCGGGGGGGGTTCGACTCTGGGGGGGGGCCTCCATAGTGGCCTGGCCCGCGATCGGAGCCCACCAATCGGTGGGCCGGCCTTTCTGCCCCCCCGGCCTCCTTTCCCCGTGCTGGCTCCTGTAGCCCTGCGCCATGTTGTATCAGGGCCGCTGCGGGGAAGAAGGCCACTGCGCACGCGCTAGTTGCCGCCGGATCAACTGCGCATGCGCAACCCCACGGCGCCAGGTTCAGGCTGGGATCGGCAGCTGGGGCGGCGGAGGCCTTTGTGGGCCGCAGAATAGGGTCCTGGAACGGGCGCCGACACCGGAGTAAAACACTCCCGTTTTTACTCCGGCGTTGGCACTTAGCTGCCCGTTGGGAGAATCCCGCCCATTATTTGGGGAGTTGTTAGATTTTTACTGGGTTCTCTTTGAATCCAGTTTTTAAAAAATGATTAATGGGATATGGGCATCGCTGGCTAGACCAGCATTTATTGTCAATCCCGAATTGCCCTTGAAAAGGTGGTGGTGAGCTGCCTTCTTGAACCGCTGCAGTCCATGTGCTGTAGGTGCATCCACAGTGCTGTTAGGGAGGGAGTTCCAGGATTTTGACACGGAGACAGTGAAGGAAAGACCATACATTTCCAAGTCAGGGTGGTGAGTGACTGGGAGGGAAACCTCCAGGTGGTGGGGATGCCATGTATCTGCTGTTTTTGTCCTTCTAGGTGTTAGAGGTTGTGGGTTTGGAAGGTTCTGTTTGAAGAGGTTTGGTGAGTTCCTGCAGTGCATCTTGTAGCTGGTACACACGGCCGTCGTTGTGCATCAGTGGCAGAGGGAGTGAATGCAACTTGCCACTTGTCAGCCCAAGCCTGGATATTGTCCAGGCCTTGCCTCATTTGGACACGGTTTGCTTCATCATCTGAGGAGTCATGAAAGTTGCTGAACACCTGTATTGCAGCTGGATTTTGTGAATTGCTTTACTCATGCAAAGTAAGGATTAGGCTCGGGAGGTGGATTTGCAATACACGTTTACATTCGGAGCTAATGACCTTCCTTTGCTTCTAATATACAAATGCAGTGAGGCCCAGTCAATCTGCAGTAGTCTAAAATCTGCAGCATGTCCGTGGAGTGTACACAGTGAGTGTACCGACACCGCATGGACTTCAGCAGTTCAAGAAGGCAGCTCACCACCTTCTGAAGGGCAATTAGGGATGGGCAATGAATGCTGGCCCAGCCAGCGAAGCACAAATCCCGTAAAAATAATTAAATTGTCTTTTACGCAACTGGAATGCTTTGTCACACTCCCCTTTCCAATTCCACGGAGCAATCTTCCTCAAGAGTTCAGTCAATGGATAGATACGGTTGTCAAATGTGTTAAGAATTTACCGTAATAATTCGCTATGCCCAAAAAGCCCTGAGCTCAAAGATATTTTGAGGACGTGGTGCATTTTTTATTCTCGGTCACATCTTTGTTTACCTTGAGATCCAAATAATCCTCAGAGTTTTGGAACATTTCACACTGGCTCACGTTTAAATACTGAAGTGCCTTGTTCAGCCGATCATCATATGTCTGCCTGGCTGGAACTGAAATAGGCATGTCATCCAAACAACATATTACTCCCTGAATTCCTGCAAAGTTTGGTTCATCATCCCTAGGAAAATTCCAGGGGGGAGGGGGGCTGAATAAACACCAAATGGAATCCTCGGAAACTAAAATAGACCCATGTGGGTGTTAATGTTTGAACAGCACTTTGACTCATCATCTAGCGCATGTTGTGATGGCCATTTATCAGATCAAATTTTTTTAAAATCTGGCCTCTTGACAGCACTGTGAACAAAACCTGGACTTTTGGCAAGATTTCAGATTGGTTACATTCCAATCCCTGACTTGTGGTTACAAACAAATAACAAAGAAAAGTGCAGCACAGGAACAGGCCCTTCGGCCCTCCAAGCCCGTGCCGACCATGCTGCCCGTCTAAACTAAAATCTTCTACACTTCCGGGGTCCGTATCCCTCTATTCCCATCCTATTCATGTATTTGTCAAGATGCCCCTTAAATGTCACTATCGTCCCTGCTTCCATCACCTCCTCCGGCAGCGAGTTCCAGGCACCCACTACCCTCTGTGTAAAAAACTTACCTCATACATCTACTCGAAACCTTGCCCCTCGCATCTTAAACCTATGCCCCCTAGTAATTGACCCCTCTACCCTGGGGAAAAGCCTCTGACTATCCACTCTGTCTATGCCCCTCATAATTTTGTAGACCTCTATCAGGTCGCCCCTCAACCTCCGACGTTCCAGTGAGAACAAAACGAGTTTATTCAACCGTTCCTCATAGCTAATGCCCTCCATACCAGGCAACATCCTGGTAAATCTCTTCTGCACCCTCTCTAAAGCCTCTACACCCTTCTGGTAGTGTGGAAACCAGAATTGAACACTATACTCCAAGTGTGGCCTAACTAAGGTTCTAACAGCTGCAACATGGCCCGCCAATTCTTATACTCAATGCCCCGGCCAATGAAGGCAAGCATGCTGTATGCCTTCTTGACTACCTTCTCCACCTGTGTTGTCCCTTTCAGTGATCTGTGGACCTGTACACCTAGATCTCTCTGACTGTCAATACTCTTCAGGGTTCTACCATTCACTGTATATTCCCTACCTGCATTAGACCTTCCAAAATGCATTACCTTACATTTGTCCGGATTAAACTCCATTTGCCATCTCTCCGCCCAAGTCTCCAAACGAACTAAATCCTGCTGTATCCTCGGACAGTGCTCATCGCTATCCGCAATTTCACCAAACTTTGTGTCGTCTGCAAACTTACTAATCAGACCAGTTACATTTTCCTCCAAATCATTTATATATACTACGAACAGCAAAGGTCCCAGCACTGATCCCTGCGGAACACCACTAGTCACAGCCCTCCAATCAGAAAAGCACCCTTCCATTGCTACTCTCTGCCTTCTATGGCCGAGCCAGTTCTGTATCCATCTTGCCAGCTCACCCCTGACGTGTGACTTCACCTTTTGTACCAGTCTGCCACGAGGGACCTTGTCAAAGGCCTGACTGAAGTCCATATAGACAACATCCACTGCCCTACCTGCATCAATTACCTTCTAATTTTGTCGGGGCCAGTTTAGCTCAGTTGGCTGCGCAGCTGCAGAGTGAGGGCAGCAGCTTGGGTTCAATTCCTGTCCTATTCTCTAGGATTATTCATGAAGGCCCTGCATTCTCAGCCTTGCCCCTCGCCTGGGGTGTGGTGATCCTCAGGTTAAATCACCACCACTCAGCTCTCCCCCTCAAAGGGGAAAGTGGCCTATGGTCATCTGGGACTATGGCAACTTTACTTTAATAATTACCATATACTCTTACACCACCATCTGTCTTTGGTACCACCACTATGGGAGCAGCCCGATTTCTCTGTCCTACTTTCCAGATATTTTTCTCAGTCTCAAGTCTCTCCAGTCCTTGCTCTATTTTCTCTCTCGGAGCGGAGGGTGCAAGACAAAGCCTGGAATAATAAACTGGCCTTGCGTTCCCCTGAACCCTTGAATCAGTTCGCCCGTCTGACTAAATGCCTCAGGGTAGTTGGTGATCACGTCGTCTTGTGTTGCGAAATTTACTTCTGGGTGACAAAGCTCACTCCAGTTTAATTGAAGTGCTGCAAACCAGTTTCTTCCAGACAAGCTGGTTTGTCACCACAATGAAGGGTAATACTGCACGTTCTATGTATGTGACTGCAACCAACTCGTTCCCTTTTCTCTCCTTCATAACTTTGTAATTCGATGAGGGATTTCTCCAGCTGATTGATGCTGGCTCAATTTTTAATGGAATTTACATAGAATTTACAGTGCAGAAGGAGGCCATTCGGCCCATCGAGTCTGCACCGGCTCCTGGAAAGAGCACCCTATCCAAGGTCAACACCTCCACCCTATCCCCATAACCCAGTAACCGCACCCAACACTAAGGGCAATTTTGGACACTAAGGGCAATTTATCATGGCCAATCCACCTAACCTGCTCATCTTTGGACTGTGGGAGGAAACCAGAGCACCCGGAGGAAACCCACGCACACACGGGGAGGATGTGCAGACTCCGCACAGACAGTGACCCAAGCCGGAATCGAACCTGGGACCCTGGAGCTGTGAAGCGATTGTGCTATCCACAATGCTACCGTGCTGCCCACGGTATAGCGACCCCAGCAGGGTCGGAGAATTGCCTGGTCCCGCCGAAAATCCCGCCCCTGCCGTGGCAGAGATTCTCCGCCTCCCGGGAAGTGGCAGTGGCGGGAATCTCGCCACTCCGATTGGCGAGGCCCCTGCGGTGATTCTCCGGCCCGCGATGGGCCGAAGTCCCGCCACTGGGAGGACTCTCCCGCCGCCGAGGTTTGAACCACCTCTGGAACGGCGGGATCAGCGGCGCGAGCGGGCCCCAGGGTCCTGGGGGGGGGGGGGCGGGGGGCGATCGGACCCCGGGGGGGTGCCCCCACGGTGGCCTGGCCCGCGATCGGGACCCCCGCTCAGACTCCGGGCCAGTGCCCTGGGTGCACTCTTTCTCTCCCGCGGCCCCCACGGCCTCCGCCATGGCAGAAGCGGAAGAGAAACCCACATCGCGCATGCGCCGGCAGTGACGTCAGCGGTAGTGCATGCACCGACCGGCGAAAGCCTTTCGGCCAGCCCCGCTGCCGGGGGCACCGGTTTTTTGCGCCAGTCTTCTGGTGTCAACCGCTCCGGCGCGGGGCTAGCCCCCAAAGGTGGGGAGAATCCCCACCTTTGGGGAGGCCCGACCCCTGAGTGGTTGGCGCCACTCCCCTACGCCGGGACCCTCCGTCACGCCGGGCAGGGGAGAATCCCGCCCACTGTTTCAAGTCCTTTTATTCTTTGTCACAACTGAAGGGCGGGAAAATGAGTTTGAGTTGTAAGAGATTGCAACAAAAAGTAGCAACTTTAAGAACAAAAGGCATTGAGTATAAATGTAAGGAAGTGTTGTTGCAAATGTACAAGGCCCTGGTGAGTATTGTGCACAGTTTTGGTCCCCTTATTTGAGGCAGTTCAGAGGAGGTTCACTAGATTGATCCCAGAGATGAGGGTTCGTTGTTTGAGGAGAGATTGAACAGTTTAGGCCTATACTCTTTAGAGTTTAGAAGAATGAGAGGAGATCAAATGAGGTATACAAGATGATTAAATGTATGGATAAATTAGAGGTGGAGCTGATGCTTCCTCTTGTGGGGCATTCTAGAACGAGAGGTCATAGTCTTCGGAAAAGACGTCGCAAATTTAAAACGGAATTGAGGATGTTGATTGTGGGCGATTCAGTGATGGTAATGCCATTGAATGTCAAGGAGTGATGGTTAGATTCCGCTTTTGTAGGAGATGGTCATTGCCTGGCCATTGTGTGGCGTGAATGTAACTTGCCACTTGTCAGCCCAAGCCTGGATATTGTCCAGGTCTTGCTGCATTTGGACATGGACTGCTTCATTATCTGAGGAATCACGAATGGTGCTGAAAACACTCCCACCTTGACCTTATGATGGAATGCAGGTGATTGATGAAGCAGCTGAAGATGGTAGGGCCGAGGACACTCCCTGAGGAACTCCTGCAGTGATGCCCTGGAGCTGTGATGAAGTTATTAGTTGAATTTGATTTGATATTATTGGTTGACTCTGTTGTGATGTGCGTTACCAGTGCTCTTGCACTGCTCCAAGTTGTGGAAATCAGATGGCGAGGGAGCCAGTAATGTCGAGAATTTCGTGGGGACACATTTCTTGCACTGAATGATGCCGCATATGGACCGCGATCTCGCCAGTGAAGCCATTTTGAAACTCCCCACCAAACAGCCCAAAATCAGACTTGGGTCTTCCATTCCTTTTGCTATAAATGCTAACAGTCCATTCACTTTCCTTATTACCTGCTGTACCTGCAATGCTAGTTCTCTGTGACTCATGAACGAGGACACCCAGATCCCTCTGCAATGAAGCACCCCAAAGTCTCTCCCCAGTTAGATAACAAGTTGCCAAAACGCATGACCTCAAACTTATCCATGTTAAACTCCATCAACCACATTTTGACCCACTCTCCTAACCTATCTGTATCCATTAGTAAGGTTCTTATTTCCTCCTTGCTACTTACTGTCCCACCTATTTTTGTGTTGGCGTCAAATTTGGCTATAGAATCTTCTGTCCCAGTATCCGTCATTAATACAATATAGAATAGGTATGGGTGGCATGGTAGCACAGTAGTTAGCACGGTTGCTTCACAGCACCAGGATCACAGGTTTGATTCCCGCTTGGGTTACTGTCTGCACGTTCTCCCCCTGTCTGCAAGGGTTTCCTCCGGATTCCTCCCACATGTCCCGAAAGACGTGCTTGTTAGGTAATTTCGACATCCTGAATTCTCCATCTGTGTACCCGAACAGACGCCGGAATGTGGCGGCTAGGGGCTTTTCACAGTACCTTCATTGCAGTATAATACAATGAAAACATACAGTGCAGAAGGAGGCCATTCGGCCCATCGAGTCTGCACTGACCCACTTCCACCCTATCCCCTAACCCAGGGGTGGGCAAACTACGGCCCGCGGGCCGCATGCGGCCCGCCAAAGGTATTTCTGCGGCCCACCAAGTCATTAAAAAAAAAAAAAAAATTTTTTTTAAAAAAATTTTATTTAAAAAAAAAAAAATTTTTTTAAGGTTAATGGGGGGGGCTGTTGGGTTACTTACTGGTATAGGATGGATACGTTGACTTGAGTAGTGTGATCATTGCTCGGCACAACGTCGAGGGCCGAAGGGCCTGTTCTGTGCTGTACTGTTCTATGTTCTATATGAGGCGCCCAGAATCATAACCAGGTGAAGTAATTATTTTACTTAATATACTATGCGGCCCTTTGTGAATTGTGAATTTCTGAATGTGGCCCTTGCACGGAAAAGTTTGCCCACCCCTGCCCTAACCTAATAACCCATCCTAACCTTTTTGGACACTAAGGGGCAATTTATCATGGCCAATCCACCTAACCTGCACATCTTTGGACTGTGGGAGGAAACCGGAGCACCCGGAGGAAACCCACGCAGACACGGGGAGAACGTGCAGAATCCGCACAGGCAGTGACCCAGCGGGGAATCGAACCTGGGACCCTAGCGCTGTGAAGCCACAGTAAGCCTACTTGTGACAATAATAAAGATTAATGATTATGTTAGATTGGAAATAGCCGGGGCCCAAGGACCGAACCCTGTGGCACCCCACTTGTTATATCTTGCCATCCAGAAAAAGACCCATTTATCGTGACCCTCTGTCTTCTGTCCGTCAGCCAGTCTTCTAACCAAGCTAATAAATTATATGTGATCCCACCTTGTGAATTAACCTTTTGTGCGGCACCTTATCCAATGTCTTCTGGAAGTCCAGATATACTACATCTACAGGATGTCCATTATCCACTTTGCTTGTTACATCTTCGAAGAATTCAAGCACGAATGGTACTCTCCATTAACAGGGTGCTGCCATGAACCACTGGAACCTGTCACTCAGCCGATTTGGTATCCATGTTGCTATTGTCCCTTTTATTCCATGAGCTATAACTTTGCTCACAGCTCCGTTGTGCGGCAATGTTTCAAATGCCTTTTGGAAGAACCACATTAACACCATTGCCCTTATCAACCCCTCTGTCAACTCTTCGGAAAAAAAATCCATCAAGTTAGTTCAACATGGGGCAGCACGGTGGCACAGTGGTTAGCATTGCTGCCTCATGGCGCCGAGGTCCCAGGTTCGATCCCGGCCCTGGGTCACTGTCCGTGTGGAGTTTGCACATTCTCCCCGTGTTTGCATGGGTTTCACCCCCACAACCCAAAGATGTGCAGGGTAAGTGGATTGGCCACGCTGAATTGCCCTTTAATTGGAAAATAAAAAATAAAAATAATTGGGTACTCTAAATTTATTTTTTAAAAGTTAGTTCAACGCAGTTTTCGCTGAAGAAACTGTGCTTGGCCTTCCTTAAGTTGCATTTCTTCATGTGACTATTAATTTTGCCCAGAATATTTGTCTCTAGAAGTTTCCCCACAACTGAAAATGTACTGATCTGTATTTACTGGGCTTATCATTAAACCCTCTTTTCAACAAGGGTGTTGAATAGTGGAGGGGGGAGGGGAGGGATCACGTGAGAGGAGATGTGGTAAATCACTGGGAAATCATTAGGTAATGGGGCAGTTAGCGATTTTGGTAATGATAACCAGTGTGTGACAGGAAGGGACAGAGTACACAAACTTCAGAGCGCACCATCATGGTAGCATTGTGGTTAGCACAATTGCTTCACAGCTCCAGGGCCCCAGGTTCGATTCCGGCTTCCGGCTTGGGTCACTGTCTGTGTGGAGTCTGCACATCCTCCCCGTGTGTGCGTGGGTTTCCTCCGGGTGCTCCGGTTTCCTCCCACAGTCCAAAGATGTGCAGGTTAGGTGGATTGGCCATGTTAAATTGCCCTTAGTGTCCAAAATTGCCCTTAGTGTTGGGTGGGGTTACTGGGTTATGGGGATAAGGTGGAGGTGTTGACCTTGGGTAGGGTGCTCTTTCCAAGAGCCGGTGCAGACTCGATGGGCCGAATGGCCTCCTTCTGCACTGTAAATTCTATGATATCAGATAAGGTTCGAGACCGCAAAAATGGTAAAAAGCAGAGTTAAAGGCTCTGTATCGGATTTTGCACAGATTTTGTAACATTGTTAGCTCAGATAGAAATAAATATGTATGACCTGATGTTACACATCATACCGGATGCAGGGTGGCAAAGGCTGGGACCTGAATATTGATAAGTCTTTAACATTTTGAAAAGGTAGGAAGCTTGGAAAAACTGGAGTGGTAGCTCTCGAAATTAAGGATGACATTAGTTCAGTACTGAGAGAAAATCTTAACTTGAAAGAGCAAGATGTAGAATCAGTTTGGGTAGAGATTTACGCAATGGAAAGGGTAAGCGGTCACTTATGGAAGTAATTCACAGGCCCTAACAATTGTTACATGGCAGCACAGAGTATGCAGAAGAAATAAATGCAGTGTGTAAGAAAGGTACTACAATGATCATAGGTGGCTTTAATCTACATATGGTTTGTATGAATTAGATTGGCAAAGCTAGCCTGTAACATGAGTTCACAGAGTGTTTTTGGACAATTTCTTCTAATAGTAAATTCTAAAGCCAACCAGGAAGCAGGCGATTCTGGACTTGGTAATGGGTAATGCGACAGGATTAAACAATAACCTCATAGTAAAGGAGCCTCTAGGCAACAGCGATCATAATATTGTAGAACTTCATGGGAGAAGTGTGGATCTAAGTTTTAAAGGCAATGAAGGGGGCATGAAAATCTATCTAAAGTGAATTAGGAATCAACCTTAAAAGATGCGAGCTGCAATGGCAGACATTTAAAGAGATATTTAATCAATCTTAAGAAAGATTTCTCACTTAGCAAAGTGAGGAAGGACTCTTTGAGAAGGATGCATCACCCGTGGCTGAATAAGAAAGTGAAGGAAAGCATAAAATTGAAAGGAACACTGCAAGGGGCTTTTCACAGTAACTTCATTACAGTGTTAATGTAAGTCTACTTGTGACAATGAAGATTATTATTATGATTACAAGTATGCAAAGATTAAAGTAAATTTGCTGATGACACCAAGATTGGCGGAGTAGTGGATGAGGTGGAGGGCTGCTATAGGCTGCAAAGAGGCATTGATAGGATGCAGAGCTGGGCCGACAAATGGCAGATGGAGTTTAACCCTGATAAGTGCGAGGTGATTCATTTTGGTAGAAAAAAAATTGAATGCGGATTACAGGGTCAACGGCAGGGTTCTGAGGAATGTGGAGGAACAGAGAGAACTTGGGGTTCATGTCCACAGATCTCTGAAGGTTGCCACCCAAGTGGATAGAGCCGTGAAGAAGGCTTAAAGTGTGTTAGTGTTTATTAACAGGGGGCTTGAGTTTAAGAGCTGCGGGGTTATGCTGCAACTGTATGTGACCATGGTGAGACCACATTTGGAGTAGTGTGCGCAGTTCTGGTCACCTCACTACAGGAAGGATGTGGAAGCATTGGAAAGGGTGCAAAGGAGTTTTACCAGGATGCTGCCTGGTTTGGAGGATTGGTCTTATGAGGAAAAGTTGAGGGAGCTAGGGCTTTTCTCTTTGGAGCAGAGGAGGATGAGAGGCGTGTGGTAGTATGATTTGCATAGCTGTCTGCCATTGGTGCAGAACATTGGCTTACCATTGGTCCTGGTCGGTCATGTGCCTCTCGACCGATTGGTTGAGACCAGTCATGTGACGGCTCTCCGATTGGTCGAGAGGCTGAGTTAACCACGCCTCCAGAGCGAGATATAAATAACCAGAATGCCCGGTGGTCGTCCATTTACTGTAGTCAACCGCAGGGCTAACTTCTAGCTTATTAAAGCCTAACTTTTGTACAGCAACTCGTCTCGCGTTCGATTGATGGTTCATCAAGGCAACTTAATAGAGGTTTATAACATGATGAGGGGGATAGATAGAGTGGACATTCAGAGACTATTTCCTCGAGTGGATGTAGCTGTTACAAGGGGGCAGAGCTATAAGGTTCAGGGTGGAAGATATAGGAGGGATGTCCGAGGTAGGTTCTTTACTTAGAGAGTGGTTAGGATGTGGAATGGACTGCCTGCTGTGATAGTGGAGTCAGACACTTTAGGAAATTTCAAGCGGTTATTGGATAGGCACATGGAGCACACCAGAATGACAGGGAGTGGGATAGCTTGATCTTGGTTTCGGACAATGCTCAGCACAACATCGAGGGCTGAAGGTACGGCTTTGTGCTTTACTGTTCTATGTTCATTAATTTTTTTTAAAATTTAGAGTACCCAATTATTTTTTTCAATTAAGGGGCAATTTTAGTGTGGCCAATCCAACTAGCCTGCACATTTTTGGGTTATGGGGGTGAAACCCACCCAAACACGGGGAGAATGTGCAAACTCCACATGGACAGTGACACAGGGCCGTGATTCGAACCCGGGTCTTCAGCGCCGTAGGCAGCAATGCTAACCACTGTGCCACTGTGCTGCCCCTTCTATGTTCATTAATGATAGGTCATATGAATGGTCAAATTTATCCAGCAAAGAATTGCAAAATAAAAGATGGGAGAAAGTTGAGCAAGGGAGAAAGCTGGCTAGAGAGAGGGGCTGGTTTAGCACAGGGCTAGATCACTGGCTTTTAAAGCAGACCAAGGCAGGCCAGCAGCACAGTTCAATTCCCGTACCAGCCTCCCCGAACAGGTGCCGGAAGGTGGCGACTAGGGGATTTCCACAGTAACTTCATTTGAAGCCTACTTGTGACAATAAGCGATTTTCATTTCATTTTAGTAATATAAATCTTATGGTAAGAGATTGTAAAAATATTTGAATGGAAGAAGAGGAATTAGAACTAGTGCTAGTCTCCTTGAGAGTGAGTCTGGGAAGTACAGAGGCAATCAACAGGTATTTTATGCCCAGCTTCACCGAGCAAACTTCCCAAAGACATGAGAAAATCAAGAGGTGACGGGAACAATCAACACTAAAACAGATTAAACCAAAACAGATCAACCAATAACACCAAAACATTTCAACCAATAACATCACACATTTTTAACCAATAACACCAAAACAGGCTCAGCCAATAACACCGAAACAGATTCAGCCAACAACGCCGAAACAGGCTCAGCCAACAACACC
>NC_052151.1:15653701-15694266 GCF_902713615.1 Scyliorhinus canicula | reverse complement strand
AGGTGTCTCGGGGAGGGGTCCCAGCCTGGGGGTTAGGGGGGGCTCGGGGAAGTGTCTCGGGGAGGGGTCCCAGCCTGGGGTTAGGGGGGGCTCGGGGAGGTGTCTCGGGGAGGGGGCCCAGCTGAAGCTTTGAGTGAATGGCCTGATATTAACGTTATCCTGTGTTTGTGTCGACAGTATCCCGGTGTCGCTCAGAGTATTACCAGTGATGTGGCCAATCTGATAACAGTAATGAACATGAGTAATGCTTTACCTGAAGGTGAGTGAGTCTCAGAGGTGAAAATCTTTCCACCTCGGTTATTGTCCAATACTGTTCAATCTCACACGTAAACATCACCATAGTCCCAGAGCACCGTAGGCTGATGTCCCCTTGGAGAGAGAGCTGGCTGTGGTGAATTAACCTGAGGATCATCACAACACCGGCGAGGGGACAAGGCTGAGAAGGTTGGAGAGTCAAAGCAGAGGTTGATGGGGATACAGATAAATGCAGGAAAATGGTCATCAGATAGATGATCAGCCATGTTTGACAGAGTGAACTGGAGGGGCTGAATGGCCTACTACTGCTCCTAATTAATTCATACACTCTCATGCATCCTCTGAGTGCATCTCATTGTCCAACCAATATTCGGTTCTGATCAATTCTGATCTGGGGATTGCAGCCAGAGATGGGACCGGGGGAGGGGGGGGGGGGGGTAGGAGGAAGAATCATTAAGAGAACAGACGCTTCTGCGGCCAGGATGGCGTGAATCCCGGATGGTGTGAATGCAGCGTGGCGTGAATGCAGGATAGCGGGAATGCAGGGTGGCAGGAATGCAGGGTGGCGTGAATCCCGGGTGGCGTGAATCCCGGATGACGTGAATCCCGGATGGCGGGAATGCAGGATGGCGTGAATGCAGGATGGCGGGAATGCAGGATGGCGTGAATGCAGGGTGGCGGGAATGCAGAATGGCGGGAATGCAGGATGGCGTGAATGCAGGATGGCGGGAATGCAGGATGGCGTGAATGCAGGGTGGCGGGAATGCAGAATGGCGGGAATGCAGGATGGCGGGAATGCAGGGTGGCGGGAATGCAGGGTGGCGTGGATCCCGGATGACGTGAATGCAGGGTGGCGGGAATGCAGGGTGGCGGGAATGCAGGATGGAGTGAATGCAGGGTGGAGTGAATGCAGGGTGGCGTGGATCCCTGGTGGCGTGAATGCAGGATGGCGGGAATGCAGGATAGCGGGAATGCAGGGTGGCGTGAATGCAGGATGGCGTGAATGCAGGATGGCGGGAATGCAGGGTGGCGGGAATGCAGGGTGGCGGGAATGCAGGGTGGCGGGAATGCAGGGTGGCGGGAATGCAGGATGGCGGGAGTGCCGGATGGCGGGAATGCAGGGTGGCGTGGATGCAGGGTGGCGGGAATGCAGGATGGCGGGAATGCAGGATAGCGGGAATGCAGGATGGCGGGAATGCAGGATGGCGGGAATGCAGCGTGGCGGGAATGCAGGATGGCGGGAATGCAGGATAGCGGGAATGCAGGATGGCGGGAATGCAGGATGGGAATGCAGCGTGGCGGGAATGCAGGATGGCGGGAATGCAGGGTGGCGGGAATGCAGGATGGCGGGAATGCAGGATGGCGGGAATGCAGGGTGGCGTGAATGCAGGATGGCGGGAATGCAGGATGGCGGGAATGCAGGATGGCGGGAATGCAGGGTGGCGGGAATGCAGGATGGCGGGAATGCAGGGTGGCGTGAATGTAGGATGGCGTGAATGCAGGATAGCGGGAATGCAGGATGGCGGGAATGCAGGATGGCGGGAATGCAGGATGGCGGGAATGCAGGGTGGCGGGAATGCAGGGTGTCGGGAATGCAGGGTGGCGGGAATGCAGGGTGGCGGGAATGCAGGGTGGCGGGAATGCAGGATGGCGGGAATGCAGGATAGCGGGAATGCAGGGTGGCGTGAATGTAGGATAGCAGGAATGCAGGATGGCGGGAATGCAGGATGGCGTGAAGCATCATGTGGAGCAGGAGGAAGGACATTAGACCTGTGGGACTTTGAGATCAGTTCTAGGGGGGACCTGAACAGGTCAGATGGTTTGCATTTACAGTGCAGAAGGAAGCTGTTCGGCCCATTGAGTCTGCACCGGCCCTTGAAAAGAACATCCTACTTAAGCCGCACGCCTCTGTCTTATCCCCGTAACCCAAGAAATACACCTAACCTTTTTGGACATGAAGGGCAATTTATCATGACCACGCCGAGGTCCCAGGTTCGATCCCGGCTCTGGGTCACTGTCCGTGTGGAGTTTGCACATTCTCCCCGTGTCTGCGTGGGTTTCGCCCCCACAACCCAAAAATGTGCAGAGTAAGTGGATTGGACACGCTAAATTGCCTCTTAATTGGAAAAAATAATTGGGTAATCTAAATTTAAAACAAAAAAAAAAATTTATCATGACCAACTCACCTAACCTACACATCTTTGGACTGTGGGAGGTAACCGGAGCACCCGGAGGAAACCCACACGGACACGGGGAGAACGTGCAGACTCTGCACTGACAGTGACCCAAGCCAGGAATCGAACCTGGGACCCTGGAGGCGGGAAGCAACTGTGCTAACCACTGTGCTGCCCCTGTGGAAATATGTCACGGTGATAATGGAGAGAAGGGCTCGCCTGGGTACTTAATGTTCTAGGTTATAAGTTGTTTCGGGAAGATAGGGAAGGGAAGTGGCAGTAATGGTTAGGGACATTGGCAGGGAAATTGCGGAGGTATAGAGTAGTTAGAATGAAGGACTTTAATTATTGAAATATAGACATGGATAGTAATAGTGCAAAGAGCAGAAAGGGTCCAGAATTCTTTGAGTGTAGTCGGGAGAATTTTCTACAGTATGTTTCCAGTCCTGGGAATGAGGTGACTCAAGTGTCGGTAGGGCAATATTTAGGAGACAGTGATCCTCTCATCATAAATAATGTTTATGTTAGCAGTGGAAAAGAACAAGGAGCAATTCAGGTTAAAAGTAATGGATTGGGGAAGGGCCAATTTCAGCGGTGAGAATAGATCGGGGCCAGAAAAATTGGGTCAAAGATTGGTAGGTGAAGCTATAATTGTGAAGTGATGGTTGGGCACAGTGATGGTTGGGCGCAGTGATGGTTGGGCGCAGTGATGGTTGGGCACAGTGATGGTTGGGCACAGTGATGGTTGGGCACAGTGATGGTTGGGCGCAGTGATGGTTGGGCGCAGTGATGGTTGGGCGCAGTGATGGTTGGGCGCAGTGATGGTTGGGCGCAGTGATGGTTGGGCGCAGTGATGGTTGGGCACAGTGATGGTTGGGCGCAGTGATGGTTGGGCACAGTGATGGTTGGGCACAGTGATAAGTTGGTGGATGGATGGGAGCAGCGGGGGCTGTTCGCCATGGAGAGAAGGTTGGGTGGAGATGGGACCAGAGGGGACAGAGTAAATGGGGAGAGACTGTCTCTGCTGGCAGAAAGGTCCAGGATCAGAGACCACTGACTTTTTTTTTTATAAATGTTTTTTATTGAGTTTTCATATTTTATATATGACAAATTACAAATTATTAGAGAGAAAAAAAGAAAACACAAAAATTTAACATGTATATTTACAGGTAAGCATCTTCATAACAACAATTGTGGCCGCCCCCTTTAGCCGGCATACATATTTTACATTCCCCAATATGGCCGAGGCACATGTTTATAGGCATTTATTTATAGTTTGGTTTTGGGCCTTAGCTTGCCATCAAAGCCCCATAACGAACCCGTAACCCCCCCCCGGCTACCTTCCCCCGATTCCCGTCCATTTTCCCCTGATTCTTGGCCACCCGACTATTCTTCCTCTTGTACGTTGGCCACAAACAGGTCCCGGAACAATTGCATGAATGGCTCCCACGTTCTATGGAAGCCGTCGTCTGACCCTCGGATGGCGAATTTGATTTTCTCCATTTGGAGAGATTCCGAGAGGTCGGACAGCCAGTCTGCAGCTCTGGGCGGTGCTGCTGACCGCCAGCCAAACAGGATTCTACGGCGGGCGATCAGGGAGGCAAAGGCAAGGGCATCCGCCCTCCTCCCCAGGAATAGATCTGGCTGGTCTGAAACCCTGAAGACCGCCACTATCGGGCATGGCTCCACCCTCACCCCCACCATTTTGGACATAGCCTCGAAGAAGGCTGTCCAGTACTCCACAAGTCTGGGGCAAGACCAGAACATGTGGGCGTGGTTGGCCGGGCCTCTTTGGCACCGTTCACATCTGTCCTCCACCTCCGGGAAGAACCTACTCATACGGTTTCTCGTTAAGTGGGCTCTATGTACCACTTTTAGTTGCGTCAGGCTGAGCCTTGCGCACGTGGAGGTGGAGTTGACCCTATGCAGTGCTTCACTCCAGAGTCCCCACCCTATCTCCATCCCCAGGTCGTCCTCCCATTTCCTTCTTGTTGCGTCCAGTACGGTGTCGTCCCTATCTACCAGTCGGCCATACATGTCGCTACAGTGCCCTTTCTCTAGGATACTTGCGTCCAGTAGGTCTTCCAGTAGTGTCTGTCGTGGCGGTTGTGGGTACGTCCTTGTCTCCTTTCGTAGGAAGTTTTTGAGCTGCAGGTACCGTAGCTCGTTCCCCCCAGCTAGCTGAAATTTCTCTGTCAGTTCGTCCAGTGTTGCGATCCTGTCGTCCGTGTATAGGTCCCTGACTGTCAGTGTCCCCCCGTCCTGTCTCCACCTTTTGAAGGTGGCATCAGTCAGTGCTGGTGTGAACCTATGGTTGTTGCAGATGGGAGCCGTGTCCGACATTTTGGTCAGGCCAAATTGCTGCCGCAGTTGGTTCCAGGATTGGAGGGCGGCTGTCACCACTGGGCTGCTGGAGTGTTTTTTGGGTGGGGATGGGGAGTGCTGCCGTGGCGAGGGCCCGGAGGGAGGTCCCCATGCAGGAGGCCTCCTCCGCACGCACCCACTCGGCTTCTGGCTCCTGGATCCATCCCCTTACTCGCTCGGCTGTTGCTGCCCAGTGGTAGAATTGTAGATTCGAGAGGGCTAGCCCCCCCCCTGGATTTTGTTTTTTGTAGGACCTTCTTTGGGATCCTAGCATTTTTACCCCCCCATACGAACGCCATGATAAGTTTGTAGAGACCACTGACTTAACGTGAATGGAAAAGGCCAAAGGTGACGGGAATGGTTAGGAGCTGGAACACACTGAGAGTGTGGTGGAGACGGGTGAATCGAGGCGTTCCAAAGAGATAATGATCCTGTTTCCAGGTTAAGGGACAAGGGCAGTGGGGTGGGACTGGGTGTGTTGCTTTGGCCAAGGACCAGCAAAGAAACAATGGGCCGAATGTTGTCCTCTGCTGCAACTGTTTGATGATTCCATAGCTGTGGAGGGCTAGGGACCTCTTACATTGCGCTGAGATCCCCGGGCTTGCAATCTTAATGAGTTGTCCATGGGTGTGTCTGAGGTGGTAGTGACAGAAGACATATGAGCTGCAAAGGTCATGAAGAAAACATTCAGAGTAGTGTTCCTGTTTAAGATCCATGAAGCAAGCCCCACGTTGTCAAACATGTCCAGCGACACATGCTCACCATTGAACTGACAGAAAAATGCAAAGGCAACTTGTTATCTAAATGGGGAGGGACTTTGGGGTGTTTCATTGCAGAGGGATCTGGGGTCCTCGTTCATGAGTCACAGAGAACTAGCATTGCAGGTACAGCAGGTAATAAGGAAAGCGAATGGACTGTTAGCATTTATAGCTGAAGGCTGGTTAAGTCAGTGCCCTCTGATCCTGGACCTTTCTGCTAGCGGGAACTGTCTCTCCCCATTTAGTCTGTCCAGACTGCTCGTGACCCCTCCATGGCGAACAATAAGGAAATGTTGTTGCAACTATATAAGGCATTGGTAAGGCCACACTGTTGTCTTCTTTTTTTAGTTCTTTCAGGGTGGTGAAAGTTGTAGTGTTAACAAAGAACAACAAACTTTTTAATAAACAAAGCTAATTTATTACACTACACTGAATTAGATTCAAACACATTACTAAGGAATTAGTAAGTAAGGATTTTACTACACATCTACACTATTAACTATACTATTAGTTCAACTGTCTCACAACTATTATCTTACTTTCTCCTACTCCATCTATCTCCCAGAAATCAAGGAGGCATGTGATATTTATATGGTTGCTCTATAGCACCATCTAGTGACTAGAGTAGTAACATTACATTAACCCTTTCCACATATTGTGACATTCCCCTTTGAAAAATTTGAAGTTACATTCAAATATACATACAGGTAGTGTATGGGAATTGTACAATAATGAACATCCATTAAAAGTTACACACGAGTTAACTCAATGTTCTACAGTTAATAAATTGAGATGAACCGATTTCTTTCTTGATCTCGTTGATCTTCTCGATCCAATTGTCAGTGAGTATCAGACTATGAAGTACTCCGTTTTAACAAATGTCCAGGAAACTGCCTGTTGGAAAACAACCATTGAGGCTTAAATCAGCGTTGGAGATTGCTTCACTTTCAGCAATGCACGCCGATTTCTCCGAAATATCGAACCTTCAGATGTTTTTTACAAGATAGGAATTTGGAGCTGCCTGACTTAAAACACGAGCAGTGCAGGACCATCCACCTGCTGGATCTTCTTCACGTACACTACACATCTACACTATTAACTATACTATTAGTTCAACTGTCTCAGAACTACTCTGTCTGGCTCTCTCCCACTCTCTCCATCTATCAAGGAGGCATGTGATATTTATATGGTTGCTCTATAGTACCATCTAGTGACCAGAGTAGTCACATTACATTAACCCTTTATGTCCTTTACAATATCCACATATTGTCACAGGTAGTTGGAGTATTGTGCACAGTTTTGATCCCCTTATTTGAGGAGAGATTTAGTGGCATTGGAGGCAGTTCAGAGGAGGTTCACTAGATTGATTCCAGAGATGAGGGTTTGTCGTACGAAGCGAAATTGATAAGTTTAGGCCTATACTCTGTGGCGTTTAGAAGAATGAGGGGAGATTTAATTGAGGTATACACAATGCTGAAAGGTATGGATAAAGCAGACGTGGAGCGGATGGATTGGATTGGATTTGTTTATTGTCACGTGTACCGAGGTACAGTGAAAAGTATTTTTCTGCAAGCAGCTCAATGGATCATTAAGTACATGGGAAGAAAAGAGAATAAAATAAAATACAAAATAGGGCAACACAAGGTATACAATGTAACTACATAAGCACTGGCATCGGATGAAGCATACAGGGTGTAGTGTTAATGAGGTCAGTCCATAAGAGGGTCATTTAGGAGTCTGGTAAAAGCGGGGAAGAAGCTGTTTTTGAGTCTGTTTGTGCGTGTTCTCAGATTTCTGTATCTCCTGCCCGATGGAAGAAGTTGGAAGAGTGAGTAAGCCGGGTGGGAGGGATCTTTGATTATGCTGCCCGCTTTCCCCAGGCAGCGGGAGGGGTAGATGGAATCAATGGATGGGAGGCAGGTTTGTGTGATGGACTGGGCGGTGTTCATGACTCTCTGAAGTTCCTTGCGGTCCTGGGCCGAGCAGTTGCCATACCAGGCTGTGATGCAGCCCAATAGGATGCTTTCTGTGGTGCATCTGTAAAAGTTGGTAAAGGTTAATGTGGACATGCCGAATTTCCTTAGTTTCCTGAGGAAGTATAGGCGCTGTTGTGCTTTCTTGGTGGTAGCGTCGACGTGGGTGGACCAGGACAGATTTTTGCAGCGGATGCTTCCTCCATGGGTTACTAAAGCAGTTGAAACACTTGTCAAGAGGAAGAAGGAGGCTTATGTGAAGATGAGATGTGATGGTTCAGTTGGGTCGCTTGAGAGTTACAAGTTAGCTAGGAAGGCTCTAAAGAGAGAGCTAAGAAGAGCCAAGCGAGGACATGAGAAGTCTTTGGCAGGTAGGATCAAGGATAACCCTAAAGCTTTCTATAGGTATGTCAGGAATAAAAGAATGACTAAGGTAAGAGTAGGGCCAGTCAAGGACAGTAGTGGGAAGTTGTGTGTAGAGACCGAGGAGATAGGAGAGGTGCTAAATGAGTATTTTTCATCAGTATTCACACAGGAAAAAGACAAAGTTGTCGAGGAGAATACTGAGATACAGGTTACTGGACTAGAAGGGCTTGAGGTTCATAAGGAGGAGGTGTTAGCGATTCTGGAAAGTGTGAAAATAGATGAGTCCCCTGGGCCGGATGGGATTTATCCTAGGATTCTCTGGGAAGCTAGGGAGGAGATTGCTGAGCCTTTGGCGTTGATCTTTAAGTCATCTTTGTCTACAGGAATAGTGCCAGAGGACTGGAGGATAGCAAATTTTGTCCCCTTGTACAAGAAGGGGAGTAGAGATAACCCCGGTAACTATAGACCAGTGAGCTTCTGTTGTGGGAAAAGTCTTGGAAAGGTTTATAAGAGATAGGATGTATAATCATCTGGAAAGGAATAATTTGATTAGAGATAACATGGTTTTGTGAAGAGTAGGTCGTGCCTCACAAACCTCATTGAGTTCTTCGAGAAGGTGACCAAACAGGTGGATGAGGGTAAAGCAGTTGATGTGGTGTATATGGATTTCAGTAAAGCATTTGATAAGGTTCCCCACGGTAGGCTATTGCAGAAAATACAGAGGCATGCGATTCAGGGTGATTTAGCAGTTTGGATCAGAAATTGGCTAGCTGATAGAAGACAAAGAGTGGTGGTTGATGGGAAATGTTCAGACTGGTGTCCAGTTACTAGTGGTGTACCACAAGGATCTGTTTTGGGGCCACTGCTGTTTGTCATTTTTATAAATGACCTGGAGGAGGGCATAGGATGGGTGAGTAAATTTGCAGATGACACTAAAGTCAGTGGAGTTGTGGACAGTGCAGAAGGATGTTACAAGTTACAGAGGGACATAGAGCTGGGGATGACAGGTGGCAAATGGAGTTTAATGCAGAAAAGTGTGAGGTGATTCATTTTGGAAGGAATAATGTTGGTCGTTCTGGGTGAGAGACTCAATTTGGCTCTGTTTCTTGTTCTAAGCTCTGGAGTCGCCAGGTGCCGTTAAGACACTGCCACAGGCTTCAAGGTGAAGTTCAAAGCAATAAAACCGTACACCAATTAGTAAGTCCAAACAATTAGAGTTTATTATAATACAATTATAATAACTACCCATGCACACGCTAAAAGGATTAAACTTACTGTTACCGCTAAACAACTAATACTTATCTCGAAGGAACTGCTGGGTCAGGGAACAAGGCCTCTTGTTCTGCTCTGGTCTGCAGACTTCAGGTTGGTATCAATTAAAAAGGGGGTCAGGAGTGCCTATCTCTGGTAGCGGTCGTTGGGAGGCACTTACTTGTTGGTGGCTGCTGTCCGAAGGCTGGAACAGGAGACTGAACCATGTGTGGGACCTTTCTTTTATAGGTCCCAGGGGGTCCGCGCCCCTTTGGGCGGACTCCCTTACCTGCTTGGAATCGATTGGGTCTCTTCCCAATCGATTATGTTTAAACCCTCCAATCATGGGGCAGTTCCTCGGTCGCTGGGGCAGTTCTGGGGACTTATTGTTTTGGGCTTCACTGGCTCCAAAGGGTCTGGCCTTCCATAGAATGTATCGATCTGTGTTTAACTTGTTTCCATTGTATCTGGGACTCGCCCGGTATTGCCTCATCAGTATGTTAACTGGTTTCTTTCACAGTGCTGGCTGGTTTCTGCAGCAGTCAAAACTGGTTTCTGCAGTCGTCCCAATATACAATCGTTTTGCAATCTGTTTGCTTTACAACATGTCCATTTTCCCTGCATTCCTTGCAATCTTCCATTTTGTGTTGGGCAGTGGCCACCCCAGGTGGCTACAATAACAGGAAGACAGAGTACTGGGCTAATGGTAAGATTCTTGGTAGCGTGGACGAGCAGAGAGATCTCGGTGTCCATGTCCATAGATCCCTGAAAGTTGCCACCCAGGTTGATAGGGTTGTTAAGAAGGCGTATGGTGTGTTAGCTTTTATTGGTAGAGGAATTGAGTTTCGGAGCCATGAGGTCATGTTGCAGTTGTGCAAAACTCTGGTGCGGCCGCATTTGGAGTATTGCGTACAGTTCTGGTCGCCACATTATAGGAAGGATGTGGAAGCATTGGAAAGGGTGCAGAGGAGATTTACCAGGATGTTGCCCTGGTATGGAGGGAAGATCTTATGAGGAAAGGCTGAAGGACTTGAGGCTGTTTTTGTTAGAAAGAAGAAGGTTAAGAGGGGACTTAATTGAGGCATACAAGATGATCAGAGGATTAGATAGGGTGGACAGTGAGAGCCTTTTTCCTTGGATGGTGATGTCTAGCATGAGGGGACATAGCTTTAAATTGCGGGAGATAGATATAGGACAGATGTCAGAGGTAGGTTCTTTACTCAGAGAGTAGTAAGGGCGTGGAATGCCCTGCCTGCAACAGTAGTGGACTCGCCAACACTAAACGCATTCAAATGGTAATTGGATAGGCATATGGACGATAAGGGGATAGTGTAGAGGGACTTTAGAAAGGTTTCACAGGACGGTGCAACATCGTGGGCCGAAGGGCCTGTACTGCGCTGTAATGTTCTATGTTCTTGTGGGGCATTCTAGGTCAGGATAAGAGGCAGCAAATTTAAAACAGAGTTGAGGAGAAATTACTTCTCCCAATTGGTTGCGAATCTGTGGAATTCGCTACCCCAGAGTGCGAGGAATGCTGGGACAGTGAGTAAATTTAAGAGAAGTTAGAAAGAGTTTTAATTAATAATGGGTTGAAGGGTTAAGGAGAAGGGGCAGGACGGTGGAGCTAAGGGTGAGATTAGATCAGCCATGGTTGAATGGCGGAGCAGACTCGATGGGCCGAACGACCATCTGCTACCTGTCATATTGATATTGGCATTAACATGGTGGGGGAGAGTCAAGCATTTGGCCTGCAATGGCCATTTGTGTCTTTGATACAGGCTTTGTGTCTGATCAATGGCCTCTTCACTAAACAGAGTGGATTCAGTCCAGGTTGAAAACCAGGCCCAATGCTGCTTAAAGGGGCCACTCGCTGTACACCGTTAAAAAAAAAAAGACTTCACCTCATGGAGGTCAAAGGTTCAGGAGCTCTCCGTCCGTCTATTGGCTGCAGGTCACCCCACCCTCTTCCCTAAATTGGGAGTTACCCCAGAGTCCTGTCTTCCCACTCTTATCCCCTGTGTCCTGACCAATATTTATACCTCAATTATCTAAATAATTATGTAAATATTCCCTCCACGACTAAACACGGATGATCGGGTGATTATCACCGTTGTGGGATCTCACTGTGCAGTTAGCCACTGCTGTGACTGAATTATTACAATAGTAACCACACTTCTAACGTACTTCCTTGGTTGTGATGTTCAGTGGCCTAACAGTTTCTGACCATCTGTCCTGCAGCTTGGTGTCACAATCGTTACCCAGACTGCGGTGAAGTTTCTGGCAACATTAAATGGAAGCTCTTGTTGAATAAATGGCACGCTGTTTGCAAAATGCCAGTTGCTTGTGGGTTCAAAGCCATTTTGTAAACCATTTAACATTCAATTTCCTTTTAATGTTAGGCCTGTTTCCTGAGCACATGATTGAGGTGATGAGCCGTGAACTCTCGTTGGAATGTGACTATGAAAGGGAGGCAGCCTGTTACAAGCAGTTCAGGTAGGTTTGGGATTGTGTACATGCTGATGCTCCCCTCACCCCCACTCCCCAAGCACACAAAGGTAATGCAGAATTCCACCTGGAGGCTTTGAGTCAGATGGATGCGGTGTGAAGGAACGGTGATGTATTTCCAAGTCGGGATGGGGTGTGACATGGAGGGGAACCTCCAGGTGGTGGTGTTCCCAGGAATCTGCTGCTCTTGTCCTTGGAGATTGGCTGTCCCTCTGTTTGAGGATGACCTACTCAGGATTGCGAGTTTCTGCCGTGTGACTGAGCAGCTGACTCTCGGGTCTTTGGGCGCATGGGGCAGGAGATCTCACGAGTGTCCCACCCCCCCACAACACGGGATTTTCTACCCCTCTGTCAGTGCTCTGCCTCATCGTTACGGTGTTTGGATTTAGTGTGACACTAAGTGGATAGTGAAACTTCACCTCGCACCTACACCTCTGCTGTAATCAATATGTCACCGTCATCGTTCTTGTTCTGGGTCACATATTTCAGCATTGTTTCCAAAGAAGCACTCCTGATGATCGTAGTGGTCTGGGTACTCGGGACTAACATTAACGAGAACACATTTCCTTCCCTGAAGGGCATTAGTGAACCTGATGGGATTTTACGACAATTGGTAATGGTTTCATGGTCATAATTAGATCCTTTGATTCCAGATTTTTATTGAATTCGCCATTAATCACATTCCAAAACCTGCCGTGGTGGGATTCGAACCCTGCTCCCCAGAGCATTGATTTGAGTTTCTGGATTATTAGTCTAGTGACGTTGCCACTTAACCCCTTCATTGCAGTCAAGGGTCAGGGCGTAAGGGCTGATGGTGGTGGCATATTGATTACAGCAGGGTGTAGGTGAAGTATCTTCAGTTGTTCCTATCGGCTCTGCCGTCCTCTCCCCGTGTCGGTGTCGGCTCTGCCGTCCTCTCTCCGTGTCGGTGTCGGCTCTGCCGTCCTCTCCCGTGTCGGCTCTGCCGTCCTCTCCCCGTGTCGGCGTCGGCTCTGCCGTCCTCTCCCCGTGTCGGCTCTGCCGTCCTCTCCCCGTGTCGGCGTCGGCTCTGCCGTCCTCTCCCCGTGTCGGCGTCGGCTCTGCCGTCCTCTCCCCGTGTCGGCGTCGGCTCTGCCGTCCTCTCCCCGTGTCGGCGTCGGCTCTGCCGTCCTCTCCCCGTGTCGGCGTCGGCTCTGCCGTCCTCTCCCCGTGTCGGCGTCGGCTCTGCCGTCCTCTCCCCGTGTCGGTGTCGGCTCTGCCGTCCTCTCCCCGTGTCGGCTCTGCCGTCCTCTCCCCGTGTCGGTGTCGGCTCTGCCGTCCTCTCCCCGTGTCGGCTCTGCCGTCCTCTCCCCGTGTCGGCTCTGCCGTCCTCTCCCCGTGTCGGCTCTGCCGTCCTCTCTCCGTGTCGGTGTCGGCTCTGCCGTCCTCTCCCCATGTCGGTGTCGGCTCTGCCGTCCTCTCTCCGTGTCGGTGTCGGCTCTGCCGTCCTCTCCCTGTGTCGGCTCTGCCATCCTCTCTCCGTGTCGGTGTCGGCTCTGCCGTCCTCTCCCCGTGTCGGCGTCGGCTCTGCCGTCCTCTCCCCGTGTCGGCTCTGCCGTCCTCTCTCCGTGTCGGTGTCGGCTCTGCCGTCCTCTCCCCGTGTCGGCTCTGCCGTCCTCTCCCCGTGTCGGCTCTGCCGTCCTCTCCCCGTGTCGGCTCTGCCGTCCTCTCCCCGTGTCGGCTCTGCCGTCCTCTCCCCGTGTCGGTGTCGGCTCTGCCGTCCTCTCCCCGTGTCGGTGTCAGCTCTGCCGTCCCCTCCCCGTGTCGGTGTCGGCTCTGCCGTCCTCTCCCCGTGTCGGTGTCGGCTCTGCCGTCCTCTCCCCGTGTCGGCTCTGCCGTCCTCTCTCCGTGTCGGCGTCGGCTCTGCCGTCCTCTCCCCGTGTCGGTGTCGGCTCTGCCGTCCTCTCTCCGTGTCGGTGTCGGCTCTGCCGTCCTCTCCCTGTGTCGGCTCTGCCATCCTCTCTCCGTGTCGGTGTCGGCTCTGCCGTCCTCTCCCCGTGTCGGCGTCGGCTCTGCCGTCCTCTCCCCGTGTCGGCTCTGCCGTCCTCTCTCCGTGTCGGTGTCGGCTCTGCCGTCCTCTCCCCGTGTCGGCGTCGGCTCTGCCGTCCTCTCCCCGTGTCGGCTCTGCCGTCCTCTCTCCGTGTCGGTGTCGGCTCTGCCGTCCTCTCCCCGTGTCGGTGTCGGCTCTGCCATCCTCTCCCCGTGTCGGCTCTGCCGTCCTCTCCCCGTGTCGGTGTCGGCTCTGCCGTCCTCTCCCCGTGTCGGTGTCGGCTCTGCCGTCCTCTCTCCGTGTCGGTGTCGGCTCTGCCGTCCTCTCTCCGTGTCGGCTCTGCCGTCCTCTCCCCGTGTCGGCGTCGGCTCTGCCGTCCTCTCCCCGTGTCGGCTCTGCCGTCCTCTCGCCGTGTCGGTGTCGGCTCTGCCGTCCTCTCCCCGTGTCGGCTCTGCCGTCCTCTCCCCGTGTCGGTGTCGGCTCTGCCGTCCTCTCCCCGTGTCGGTGTCGGCTCTGCCGTCCTCTCCCCGTGTCGGTGTCGGCTCTGCCGTCCTCTCCCCGTGTCGGCTCTGCCGTCCTCTCCCCGTGTCGGTGTCGGCTCTGCCATCCTCTCCCCGTGTCGGCTCTGCCGTTCTCTCCCCGTGTCGGTGTCGGCTCTGCCGTCCTCTCCCCGTGTCGGCTCTGCCGTCCTCTCTCCGTGTCGGTGTCGGCTCTGCCGTCCTCTCTCCGTGTCGGCTCTGCCGTCCTCTCCCCGTGTCGGCTCTGCCGTCCTCTCCCCGTGTTGGTGTCGGCTCTGCCGTCCTCTCCCCGTGTCGGCTCTGCCGTCCCCTCCCCGTGTTGGTGTCGGCTCTGCCGTCCCCTCCCCGTGTTGGTGTCGGCTCTGCCATCCTCTCCCCGTGTCGGTGTCGGCTCTGCCGTCCTCTCCCCGTGTCGGTGTCGGCTCTGCCGTCCTCTCCCCGTGTCGGCCCTGCCGTCCCCTCCGTGTTGGTGTCGGCTCTGCCGTCCTCTCCCCGTGTCGGTGTCGGCTCTGCCGTCCTCTCCCCGTGTCGGTGTCGGCTCTGCCGTCCTCTCCCCGTGTCGGCCCTGCCGTCCCCTCCGTGTTGGTGTCGGCTCTGCCGTCCTCTCCCCGTGTCGGTGTCAGCTCTGCCGTCCTCTCCCCGTGTCGGTGTCGGCTCTGCCGTCCCCTCCCCGTGTCGGTGTCGGCTCTGCCGTTTTCTGGGGCTGTGGAGATTTTCGGGTCTCATCAATCTGACAAAGAGCCAAGACCGTAAACTAATGTTATTTTTCCGCCTCCTGCAGGGAGCTGGTGAAGGACGATCCCTTCTTCTATGTGCCGCGGGTTATTGACCATCTGAGCAGCAAGCACATCCTCACCACCGAGCTGGTTCCTGGCTTCCCGCTGGACAAAGCAGAGGAACTGGACCAGGAGATCAGAAACCATGTAATAATGGGAGACGGGGGGAATCTCGTGTTGCTGGTGGGGTCACACGTGGCTCGGGCTAAAACGCAGGCAGAGGATTGCCGGTTCAGGTCCCATAGGGGAGACTCCAGCACATAAGTGAGGCTCATACTGAGTACAGGCAGTGAGCAGAGTGAGATACAGAGGATGGAGAAAGTGGGGTTATGAAGGAAAGAGGTGAGGAAAATGGGGACTGCAATGTGATTTCCTTCCCTCCCCAGGCCTATGGGAAGGAAAGGCTTTTGGGAGTCTCAGCATGGATTAGTTCACCAGGATTTACTCTAAAATGGGTGGGAAGGAAAAAGATTTGCCTTTTATACAAAACCTACCACAGTGTGATCAGGCACACTCGCGAGCAGTAATTCCAGCCCACCTTCCTGTCTTCCACTGAGGGGAGTGCTGTATGGTCAGAGCTTTTAGCCGAGATTTCAACTGATATCACAACCTTTCTGACCGAAAAGTGAGTGTGTTACCCCTGAGCCAGGGTGAACAGAGTCAAGTTCCTCGAGATGTTTGAAAGCTGTGGTAGGTTTTGTATAAAAGGCAAATCTTTTCCTTCCCACCCATTTTATCTACAAGTATTTTCTTTCAGGGTGAACAGTGGATTGAAATCACCTCCCAACTAACCCACAATGAAAGGGAACCTTACCCTTCCCACTCACCATGATATCCAACCTCGTGTTGAATTAAAGTATTCCGGGACGCAATGTTGAGGAATGGGAATTCTCCCCGGTATCCTGGCCAATGCTTATCCTTTAGTCACAGTAAGAAGTCTTACAACACCAGGTTAAAGTCCAACAGGTTTGTTTCAAACACGAGCTTTCGGAGCACGGCTCCTTCTTCAGGTGAATTCACCTGAAGAAGGAGCCGTGCTCCGAAAGCTCGTGTTTGAAACAAACCTGTTGGACTTTAACCTGGTGTTGTAAGACTTCTTACTGTGCTCACCCCAGTCCAACGCCGGCATCTCCACATCATATCCTTTAGTCACATCACAAAAGATTCTCTGGCCATTATCGCATTGCAGTGTGTGGGAGCTTGCTGTGCTCAAATGGGTTGATGAGTTTTACTGTGACAGAGCTCCACAGAGTACTCGATTGTTATGAAGTGCTTTACTCTGAAGGGCAATGTATAAATGAAAGTATTTTTAAATCTTGAGGACGGCCCCTCCTCAGTAGTGGAGCAGTGTTGGCTGAGATTATGTTCTCGGGTCTTTGGGTGAAGGCTGCTCCCATGAGAAGCTGCTGCAATAGGTGAAGGGGGAAATACCTGCTCGTGTCTGTTGACTGCTTGTGTGGAACCATTTTCCCTCCTTGTGTGTAACCGTTTTCTCTCCTTGTGTTTCAGATCAGTGAGAACATCCTGAGACTCTGTCTGCAGGAACTCTTTGAATTCCGCTTCATGCAGACTGACCCCAATTGGTCCAATTTCTTCTATAACCCGCAGACTGGCAAGGTGGGTACCATTTCTATGGGGCAGAATGCTGCGGGTCCATTTGCTCAGAGATTGGTGCAGGGCATTGTAAACTTGACACATGGGAACCAATGCTCACTCTGCTGAAGTCTGTCTGTAACTGTGCTGAAGTCATAGAATCAGAGCATTTACAATGCAGGAGACCATTCGGCCCATCGAGTCTGCACCAGCCCCTGGAAAGAGGACCCCACTTAGGCCCATACCTCCACCCTATCCCCGCAACCCAACCTAACCTTTTTGGACTCTAAGGGCAATATATCATGGCCAATCCACTTGACCTGCACATCTTTGGGCTGTGGGAGGAAAGCGGAGCACCCGGAGGAAACCCGCGCAGACGCTGGGAGAACGTGCAGATTCCGCACAGTCAGTGACTCAAGCCGGGAATCGAACCTGGGATCCTGGAGTTGTGAAGCAACAGTGCTAACCACTGTGCTACCGTGCTGCCTGTGACTGTCTCCCTGTAATTGTGCTGAAGTCTCCCTGTAACTGTTCCCAGCAGGTTTGACGGTGGATGGGAGAGGTCAGGGGGAGGGTGGGCAGAGAGGAGAAGCTGGGTAGGGAATGTGGATGGTATGGGAGACACCAAGGAACTGGGGGTGTATACAGAAGATTACTGGCATTTCCTTTGTTTTGAAGCATTGTCACCCACTTGGTCAGAACCATTGCAGGGAACCTGCTGGAAATCATTTTCTCTTTCACTTTCAGGTCGCCTTATTGGACTTTGGAGCCACAAGAGGGTTTGATGAAGACTTTACTGACACTTACATTGAGGTAAGAGAAAGATTTTAAAATATACTATTCCCTAAAAGTCATTAACATTCACAGAAATCAGCCCAGACATTGACAGCAGATGAGAAGGGCACAGACGCATTGGAAGTTAATGCTGTTGTAGTCACTCTGTGCAAGGACCAAGTCTGCAGTTTTAACAATTTAATCCTGGGATACGGGCATCACCAGCATTTATCACCCATCGCTACGTGAGTCTTGTAGATCGTACACACGGCTACCACTCTAGTTGTTGGTGGATGGAGTTTTAAGATGGTGGATGAGGTGCCGATCAAGCGGCTGCTTTGTCCTGGATGATGCCGAGCTTCTTGACTGTTGTTGGAGCTGCACTCATCCAGGCAAGTAGAGAGTATTCCATTACACTCCTGACCTGTGCCTTGTAGATGGTGGACAGGCTTTGGGGGAGTCAGGAGGCGAGTTTCTCGCCCTAGCCTCTGTCCTGCTCTTGCAGCTGCAGTGTTTATATGGTTAGTCCAGTCCAGTTTGTGGCCAGTTTATGGACCCAATTTGTGCATGAATCACTGCTATTTGTCCTGTGTGTGTAATCGTTTATTGTAACCCAACAGATTGTGCGATCTGCAGCCAATGGAGATAGAGCGCAGGTGCTGAGCAAATCGATTGCTATGAAGTTTCTCACTGGCTATGAAACAAAGGTAAGAGGGTTTTTTTTAAGTGTTGATAGGTCGAGATTCAACTTAGTTTTAGCCTTTCCGTTGTAATAAATGGGGGGGTGTTACCCTGAATCACTCCAACTTCCCTGCAAGGGCCGATACTTCGCAGGTGAGGATTGTTGTCCTTTGTGCTAAGTTAGATGTATCCCCTGACGTGCCAAATACTGTGGCTTCGGCATCTGTGTGCTATGGAGGGGTGTAGTCGTTCCCTGGGAATACACCACGTGGCAGTAATGACGAGCTTAAGCTGGATGAACATGATGAAAAGAATGGGAGGAAGGAGCTCCAAAAATGGAATTTGGTGCGAGTGACGAGAGTGAACCTTGTGTGTGGTGGAGGCAGGTCTCTCGCAGCAAGCGGTTAGATCTGGGCTGCACTGTCTGGGTGTGGTGGAGGCAGGTCTCTCGCAGCAAGCGGTTAGATCTGGGCTGCACTGTCTGGGTGGTGGAGGCAGGTCTCTCGCAGCAAGCGGTTAGATCTGGGCTGCACTGTCTGTGGTGGAGGCAGGTCTCTCGCAGCAAGCGGTTAGATCTGGGCTGCACTGTCTGTGTGGTGGAGGCAGGTCTCTCGCAGCAAGCGGTTAGATCTGGGCTGCACTGTCTGGGTGTGGTGGAGGCAAGTCTCTCGCAGCAAGCGGTTAGATCTGGGCTGCACTGTCTGTGTGGTGGAGGCAAGTCTCTCGCAGCAAGCGGTTAGATCTGGGCTGCACTGTCTGTGGTGGAGGCAAGTCTCTCACAGCAAGCGGTTAGATCTGGGCTGCACTGTCTGTGTGGTGGAGGCAAGTCTCTCGCAGCAAGTGGTTAGATCTGGGCTGCACTGTCTGTGGTGGAGGCAGGTCTCTCACAGCAAGCGGTTAGATCTGGGCTGCACTGTCTGTGTGGTGGAGGCAGGTCTCTCGCAGCAAGCGGTTAGATCTGGGCTGCACTGTCTGTCTGTGGTGGAGGCAGGTCTCTCACAGCAAGCGGTTAGATCTGGGCTGCACTGTCTGTGTGGTGGAGGCAGGTCTCTCGCAGCAAGCGGTTAGATCTGGGCTGCACTGTCTGTGGTGGAGGCAAGTCTCTCACAGCAAGCGGTTAGATCTGGGCTGCACTGTCTGTGTGGTGGAGGCAGGTCTCTCGCAGCAAGCGGTTAGATCTGGGCTGCACTGTCTGTGGTGGAAGCAAGTCTCTCGCAGCAAGCGGTTAGATCTGGGCTGCACTGTCTGTGTGGTGGAGGCAGGTCTCTCGCAGCAAGCGGTTAGATCTGGGCTGCACTGTCTGGGTGTGGTGGAGGCAGGTCTCTCGCAGCAAGCGGTTAGATCTGGGCTGCACTGTCTGGGTGGTGGAGGCAGGTCTCTCGCAGCAAGCGGTTAGATCTGGGCTGCACTGTCTGTGGTGGAGGCAGGTCTCTCGCAGCAAGCGGTTAGATCTGGGCTGCACTGTCTGTGTGGTGGAGGCAGGTCTCTCGCAGCAAGCGGTTAGATCTGGGCTGCACTGTCTGTGGTGGAGGCAAGTCTCTCACAGCAAGCGGTTAGATCTGGGCTGCACTGTCTGTGTGGTGGAGGCAAGTCTCTCGCAGCAAGCGGTTAGATCTGGGCTGCACTGTCTGTGTGGTGGAGGCAAGTCTCTCGCAGCAAGCGGTTAGATCTGGGCTGCACTGTCTGGGTGTGGTGGAGGCAAGTCTCTCGCAGCAAGCGGTTAGATCTGGGCTGCACTGTCTGTGTGGTGGAGGCAAGTCTCTCGCAGCAAGCGGTTAGATCTGGGCTGCACTGTCTGTGGTGGAGGCAAGTCTCTCACAGCAAGCGGTTAGATCTGGGCTGCACTGTCTGTGTGGTGGAGGCAAGTCTCTCGCAGCAAGTGGTTAGATCTGGGCTGCACTGTCTGTGGTGGAGGCAGGTCTCTCACAGCAAGCGGTTAGATCTGGGCTGCACTGTCTGTGTGGTGGAGGCAGGTCTCTCGCAGCAAGCGGTTAGATCTGGGCTGCACTGTCTGTCTGTGGTGGAGGCAGGTCTCTCACAGCAAGCGGTTAGATCTGGGCTGCACTGTCTGTGTGGTGGAGGCAGGTCTCTCGCAGCAAGCGGTTAGATCTGGGCTGCACTGTCTGTGGTGGAGGCAAGTCTCTCACAGCAAGCGGTTAGATCTGGGCTGCACTGTCTGTGTGGTGGAGGCAGGTCTCTCGCAGCAAGCGGTTAGATCTGGGCTGCACTGTCTGTGGTGGAGGCAAGTCTCTCGCAGCAAGCGGTTAGATCTGGGCTGCACTGTCTGTGGTGGAGACAGGTCTCTCGCAGCAAGCGGTTAGATCTGGGCTGCACTGTCTGTGTGGTGGAGGCAGGTCTCTCGCAGCAAGCGGTTAGATCTGGGCTGCACTGTCTGTGGTGTGGTGGAGGCAGGTCTCTCGCAGCAAGCGGTTAGATCTGGGCTGCACTGTCTGTGTGGTGGAGGCAGGTCTCTCACAGCAAGCGGTTAGATCTGGGCTGCACTGTCTGTGTGGTGGAGGCAGGTCTCTCGCAGCAAGCGGTTAGATCTGGGCTGCACTGTCTGTGTGGTGGAGGCAAGTCTCTCGCAGCAAGCGGTTAGATCTGGGCTGCACTGTCTGTGGTGGAGGCAGGTCTCTCGCAGTAAGCGGTTAGATCTGGGCTGCACTGTCTGTGTGGTGGAGGCAAGTCTCTCGCAGCAAGCGGTTAGATCTGGGCTGCACTGTGTGTGGTGGAGGCAGGTCTCGCAGCAAGCGGTTAGATCTGGGCTGCACTGTCTGTGGTGGAGGCAAGTCTCTCACAGCAAGCGGTTAGATCTGGGCTGCACTGTCTGTGTGGTGGAGGCAAGTCTCTCGCAGCAAGTGGTTAGATCTGGGCTGCACTGTCTGTGGTGGAGGCAGGTCTCTCACAGCAAGCGGTTAGATCTGGGCTGCACTGTCTGTGTGGTGGAGGCAGGTCTCTCGCAGCAAGCGGTTAGATCTGGGCTGCACTGTCTGTGGTGGAGGCAAGTCTCTCGCAGCAAGCGGTTAGATCTGGGCTGCACTGTCTGTGGTGGAGACAGGTCTCTCGCACCAAGCGGTTAGATCTGGGCTGCACTGTCTGTGTGGTGGAGGCAGGTCTCTCGCAGCAAGCGGTTAGATCTGGGCTGCACTGTCTGTGGTGGAGGCAGGTCTCTCGCAGCAAGCGGTTAGATCTGGGCTGCACTGTCTGTGGTGTGGTGGAGGCAGGTCTCTCGCAGCAAGCGGTTAGATCTGGGCTGCACTGTCTGTGTGGTGGAGGCAGGTCTCTCACAGCAAGCGGTTAGATCTGGGCTGCACTGTCTGTGTGGTGGAGGCAGGTCTCTCGCAGCAAGCGGTTAGATCTGGGCTGCACTGTCTGTGTGGTGGAGGCAAATCTCTCGCAGCAAGCGGTTAGATCTGGGCTGCACTGTCTGTGGTGGAGGCAGGTCTCTCGCAGCAAGCGGTTAGATCTGGGCTGCACTGTCTGTGTGGTGGAGGCAAGTCTCTCGCAGCAAGCGGTTAGATCTGGGCTGCACTGTGTGTGGTGGAGGCAGGTCTCGCAGCAAGCGGTTAGATCTGGGCTGCACTGTCTGTGGTGGAGGCAAGTCTCTCGCAGCAAGCGGTTAGATCTGGGCTGCACTGTCTGTGTGTGGTGGAGGCAGGTCTCTCGCAGCAAGCGGTTAGATCTGGGCTGCACTGTCTGGGTGTGGAGGCAAGTCTCTCGCAGCAAGCGGTTAGATCTGGGCTGCACTGTCTGTGTGGTGGAGGCAGGTCTCTCACAGCAAGCGGTTAGATCTGGGCTGCACTGTCTGTGTGTGTGGAGGCAGGTCTCTCACAGCAAGCGGTTAGATCTGGGCTGCACTGTCTGTGTGGTGGAGGCAAGTCTCTCGCAGCAAGCGGTTAGATCTGGGCTGCACTGTCTGTGGTGGAGGAAAGTCTCTCGCAGCAAGCGGTTAGATCTGGGCTGCACTGTCTGTGTGGTGGAGGCAAGTCTCTCGCAGCAAGCGGTTAGATCTGGGCTGCACTGTCTGTGTGGTGGAGGCAGGTCTCTCGCAGCAAGCGGTTAGATCTGGGCTGCACTGCCTGTGGTGGAGGCAGGTCTCTCGCAGCAAGCGGTTAGATCTGGGCTGCACTGTCTGTGGTGTGGTGGAGGCAGGTCTCTCGCAGCAAGCGGTTAGATCTGGGCTGCACTGTCTGTGTGGTGGAGGCAGGTCTCTCGCAGCAAGCGGTTAGATCTGGGCTGCACTGTCTGTGTGGTGGAGGCAGGTCTCTCGCAGCAAGCGGTTAGATCTGGGCTGCACTGTCTGTGGTGGAGGCAGGTCTCTCGCAGCAAGCGGTTAGATCTGGGCTGCACTGTGTGTGGTGGAGGCAGGTCTCTCGCAGCAAGCGGTTAGATCTGGGCTGCACTGTCTGTGGTGTGGTGGAGGCAAGTCTCTCGCAGCAAGCGGTAAGATCTGGGCTGCACTGTCTGTGTGGTGGAGGCAGGTCTCTCGCAGCAAGCGGTTAGATCTGGGCTGCACTGTCTGTGGTGGAGGCAGGTCTCTCACAGCAAGCGGTTAGATCTGGGCTGCACTGTCTGTGTGGTGGAGGCAAATCTCTCGCAGCAAGCGGTTAGATCTGGGCTGCACTGTCTGTGGTGGAGGCAGGTCTCTCGCAGCAAGCGGTTAGATCTGGGCTGCACTGTCTGTGGTGGAGGCAAGTCTCTCGCAGCAAGCGGTTAGATCTGGGCTGCACTGTCTGGGTGTGGTGGAGGCAGGTCTCTCGCAGCAAGCGGTTAGATCTGGGCTGCACTGTCTGTGTGGTGGAGGCAGGTCTCTCGCAGCAAGCGGTTAGATCTGGGCTGCACTGTCTGTGGTGGAGGCAGGTCTCTCGCAGCAAGCGGTTAGATCTGGGCTGCACTGTCTGTGGTGTGGTGGAGGCAGGTCTCTCGCAGCAAGCGGTTAGATCTGGGCTGCACTGTCTGTGTGGTGGAGGCAGGTCTCTCACAGCAAGCGGTTAGGTCTGGGCTGCACTGTCTGTGTGGTGGAGGCAGGTCTCTCGCAGCAAGCGGTTAGATCTGGGCTGCACTGTCTGTGTGGTGGAGGCAAATCTCTCGCAGCAAGCGGTTAGATCTGGGCTGCACTGTCTGTGGTGGAGGCAGGTCTCTCGCAGTAAGCGGTTAGATCTGGGCTGCACTGTCTGTGTGGTGGAGGCAAGTCTCTCGCAGCAAGCGGTTAGATCTGGGCTGCACTGTGTGTGGTGGAGGCAGGTCTCGCAGCAAGCGGTTAGATCTGGGCTGCACTGTCTGTGGTGGAGGCAAGTCTCTCACAGCAAGCGGTTAGATCTGGGCTGCACTGTCTGTGTGGTGGAGGCAAGTCTCTCGCAGCAAGTGGTTAGATCTGGGCTGCACTGTCTGTGGTGGAGGCAGGTCTCTCACAGCAAGCGGTTAGATCTGGGCTGCACTGTCTGTGTGGTGGAGGCAGGTCTCTCGCAGCAAGCGGTTAGATCTGGGCTGCACTGTCTGTGGTGGAGGCAAGTCTCTCGCAGCAAGCGGTTAGATCTGGGCTGCACTGTCTGTGGTGGAGACAGGTCTCTCGCACCAAGCGGTTAGATCTGGGCTGCACTGTCTGTGTGGTGGAGGCAGGTCTCTCGCAGCAAGCGGTTAGATCTGGGCTGCACTGTCTGTGGTGGAGGCAGGTCTCTCGCAGCAAGCGGTTAGATCTGGGCTGCACTGTCTGTGGTGTGGTGGAGGCAGGTCTCTCGCAGCAAGCGGTTAGATCTGGGCTGCACTGTCTGTGTGGTGGAGGCAGGTCTCTCACAGCAAGCGGTTAGATCTGGGCTGCACTGTCTGTGTGGTGGAGGCAGGTCTCTCGCAGCAAGCGGTTAGATCTGGGCTGCACTGTCTGTGTGGTGGAGGCAAGTCTCTCGCAGCAAGCGGTTAGATCTGGGCTGCACTGTCTGTGGTGGAGGCAGGTCTCTCGCAGCAAGCGGTTAGATCTGGGCTGCACTGTCTGTGTGGTGGAGGCAAGTCTCTCGCAGCAAGCGGTTAGATCTGGGCTGCACTGTGTGTGGTGGAGGCAGGTCTCGCAGCAAGCGGTTAGATCTGGGCTGCACTGTCTGTGGTGGAGGCAAGTCTCTCGCAGCAAGCGGTTAGATCTGGGCTGCACTGTCTGTGTGTGGTGGAGGCAGGTCTCTCGCAGCAAGCGGTTAGATCTGGGCTGCACTGTCTGGGTGTGGAGGCAAGTCTCTCGCAGCAAGCGGTTAGATCTGGGCTGCACTGTCTGTGTGGTGGAGGCAGGTCTCTCACAGCAAGCGGTTAGATCTGGGCTGCACTGTCTGTGGTGTGGTGGAGGCAGGTCTCTCACAGCAAGCGGTTAGATCTGGGCTGCACTGTCTGTGGTGTGGTGGAGGCAGGTCTCTCGCAGCAAGCGGTTAGATCTGGGCTGCACTGTCTGTGTGGTGGAGGCAGGTCTCTCACAGCAAGCGGTTAGATCTGGGCTGCACTGTCTGTGTGGTGGAGGCAGGTCTCTCACAGCAAGCGGTTAGATCTGGGATGCACTGTCTGTGTGTGTGGAGGCAGGTCTCTCACAGCAAGCGGTTAGGTCTGGGCTGCACTGTCTGTGTGGTGGAGGCAAGTCTCTCGCAGCAAGCGGTTAGATCTGGGCTGCACTGTCTGTGGTGGAGGAAAGTCTCTCGCAGCAAGCGGTTAGATCTGGGCTGCACTGTCTGTGTGGTGGAGGCAGGTCTCTCGCAGCAAGCGGTTAGATCTGGGCTGCACTGTCTGTGTGGTGGAGGCAGGTCTCTCACAGCAAGCGGTTAGATCTGGGCTGCACTGTCTGTGTGGTGGAGGCAAGTCTCTCGCAGCAAGCGGTTAGATCTGGGCTGCACTGTCTGGGTGTGGTGGAGGCAGGTCTCTCGCAGCAAGCGGTTAGATCTGGGCTGCACTGTCTGTGTGGTGGAGGCAGGTCTCTCGCAGCAAGCGGTTAGATCTGGGCTGCACTGCCTGTGGTGGAGGCAGGTCTCTCGCAGCAAGCGGTTAGATCTGGGCTGCACTGTCTGTGGTGTGGTGGAGGCAGGTCTCTCGCAGCAAGCGGTTAGATCTGGGCTGCACTGTCTGTGTGGTGGAGGCAGGTCTCTCGCAGCAAGCGGTTAGATCTGGGCTGCACTGTCTGTGTGGTGGAGGCAGGTCTCTCGCAGCAAGCGGTTAGATCTGGGCTGCACTGTCTGTGGTGGAGGCAGGTCTCTCGCAGCAAGCGGTTAGATCTGGGCTGCACTGTGTGTGGTGGAGGCAGGTCTCTCGCAGCAAGCGGTTAGATCTGGGCTGCACTGTCTGTGGTGTGGTGGAGGCAAGTCTCTCGCAGCAAGCGGTTAGATCTGGGCTGCACTGTCTGTGTGGTGGAGGCAGGTCTCTCGCAGCAAGCGGTTAGATCTGGGCTGCACTGTCTGTGGTGGAGGCAGGTCTCTCACAGCAAGCGGTTAGATCTGGGCTGCACTGTCTGTGTGGTGGAGGCAAGTCTCTCGCAGCAAGCGGTTAGATCTGGGCTGCACTGTCTGTGGTGGAGGCAGGTCTCTCGCAGCAAGCGGTTAGATCTGGGCTGCACTGTCTGTGGTGGAGGCAAGTCTCTCGCAGCAAGCGGTTAGATCTGGGCTGCACTGTCTGGGTGTGGTGGAGGCAGGTCTCTCGCAGCAAGCGGTTAGATCTGGGCTGCACTGTCTGTGTGGTGGAGGCAGGTCTCTCGCAGCAAGCGGTTAGATCTGGGCTGCACTGTCTGTGGTGGAGGCAGGTCTCTCGCAGCAAGCGGTTAGATCTGGGCTGCACTGTCTGTGGTGTGGTGGAGGCAGGTCTCTCGCAGCAAGCGGTTAGATCTGGGCTGCACTGTCTGTGTGGTGGAGGCAGGTCTCTCACAGCAAGCGGTTAGGTCTGGGCTGCACTGTCTGTGTGGTGGAGGCAGGTCTCTCGCAGCAAGCGGTTAGATCTGGGCTGCACTGTCTGTGTGGTGGAGGCAAATCTCTCGCAGCAAGCGGTTAGATCTGGGCTGCACTGTCTGTGGTGGAGGCAGGTCTCTCGCAGTAAGCGGTTAGATCTGGGCTGCACTGTCTGTGTGGTGGAGGCAAGTCTCTCGCAGCAAGCGGTTAGATCTGGGCTGCACTGTGTGTGGTGGAGGCAGGTCTCGCAGCAAGCGGTTAGATCTGGGCTGCACTGTCTGTGGTGGAGGCAAGTCTCTCACAGCAAGCGGTTAGATCTGGGCTGCACTGTCTGTGTGGTGGAGGCAAGTCTCTCGCAGCAAGCGGTTAGATCTGGGCTGCACTGTCTGTGGTGGAGGCAGGTCTCTCACAGCAAGCGGTTAGATCTGGGCTGCACTGTCTGTGTGGTGGAGGCAGGTCTCTCGCAGCAAGCGGTTAGATCTGGGCTGCACTGTCTGTGGTGGAGGCAAGTCTCTCGCAGCAAGCGGTTAGATCTGGGCTGCACTGTCTGTGGTGGAGACAGGTCTCTCGCACCAAGCGGTTAGATCTGGGCTGCACTGTCTGTGTGGTGGAGGCAGGTCTCTCGCAGCAAGCGGTTAGATCTGGGCTGCACTGTCTGTGGTGGAGGCAGGTCTCTCGCAGCAAGCGGTTAGATCTGGGCTGCACTGTCTGTGGTGTGGTGGAGGCAGGTCTCTCGCAGCAAGCGGTTAGATCTGGGCTGCACTGTCTGTGTGGTGGAGGCAGGTCTCTCACAGCAAGCGGTTAGATCTGGGCTGCACTGTCTGTGTGGTGGAGGCAGGTCTCTCGCAGCAAGCGGTTAGATCTGGGCTGCACTGTCTGTGTGGTGGAGGCAGGTCTCTCGCAGCAAGCGGTTAGATCTGGGCTGCACTGTCTGTGGTGGAGGCAGGTCTCTCGCAGCAAGCGGTTAGATCTGGGCTGCACTGTCTGTGTGGTGGAGGCAAGTCTCTCGCAGCAAGCGGTTAGATCTGGGCTGCACTGTCTGTGCGGTGGAGGCAGGTCTCGCAGCAAGCGGTTAGATCTGGGCTGCACTGTCTGTGGTGGAGGCAAGTCTCTCGCAGCAAGCGGTTAGATCTGGGCTGCACTGTCTGTGTGTGGTGGAGGCAGGTCTCTCGCAGCAAGCGGTTAGATCTGGGCTGCACTGTCTGGGTGTGGAGGCAAGTCTCTCGCAGCAAGCGGTTAGATCTGGGCTGCACTGTCTGTGTGGTGGAGGCAGGTCTCTCACAGCAAGCGGTTAGATCTGGGCTGCACTGTCTGTGGTGTGGTGGAGGCAGGTCTCTCACAGCAAGCGGTTAGATCTGGGCTGCACTGTCTGTGGTGTGGTGGAGGCAGGTCTCTCGCAGCAAGCGGTTAGATCTGGGCTGCACTGTCTGTGTGGTGGAGGCAGGTCTCTCACAGCAAGCGGTTAGATCTGGGCTGCACTGTCTGTGTGGTGGAGGCAGGTCTCTCACAGCAAGCGGTTAGATCTGGGATGCACTGTCTGTGTGTGTGGAGGCAGGTCTCTCACAGCAAGCGGTTAGGTCTGGGCTGCACTGTCTGTGTGGTGGAGGCAAGTCTCTCGCAGCAAGCGGTTAGATCTGGGCTGCACTGTCTGTGGTGGAGGAAAGTCTCTCGCAGCAAGCGGTTAGATCTGGGCTGCACTGTCTGTGTGGTGGAGGCAGGTCTCTCGCAGCAAGCGGTTAGATCTGGGCTGCACTGTCTGTGTGGTGGAGGCAGGTCTCTCACAGCAAGCGGTTAGATCTGGGCTGCACTGTCTGTGTGGTGGAGGCAAGTCTCTCGCAGCAAGCGGTTAGATCTGGGCTGCACTGTCTGGGTGTGGTGGAGGCAGGTCTCTCGCAGCAAGCGGTTAGATCTGGGCTGCACTGTCTGTGTGGTGGAGGCAGGTCTCTCGCAGCAAGCGGTTAGATCTGGGCTGCACTGCCTGTGGTGGAGGCAGGTCTCTCGCAGCAAGCGGTTAGATCTGGGCTGCACTGTCTGTGGTGTGGTGGAGGCAGGTCTCTCGCAGCAAGCGGTTAGATCTGGGCTGCACTGTCTGTGTGGTGGAGGCAGGTCTCTCGCAGCAAGCGGTTAGATCTGGGCTGCACTGTCTGTGTGGTGGAGGCAGGTCTCTCGCAGCAAGCGGTTAGATCTGGGCTGCACTGTCTGTGGTGGAGGCAGGTCTCTCGCAGCAAGCGGTTAGATCTGGGCTGCACTGTGTGTGGTGGAGGCAGGTCTCTCGCAGCAAGCGGTTAGATCTGGGCTGCACTGTCTGTGGTGTGTGGAGGCAAGTCTCTCGCAGCAAGCGGTAAGATCTGGGCTGCACTGTCTGTGTGGTGGAGGCAGGTCTCTCGCAGCAAGCGGTTAGATCTGGGCTGCACTGTCTGTGGTGGAGGCAGGTCTCTCAGCAGCAAGCGGTTAGATCTGGGCTGCACTGTCTGGTGTGGTGGAGGCAGGTCTCTCGCAGCAAGCGGTTAGATCTGGGCTGCACTGTCTGTGTGGTGGAGGCAGGTCTCTCGCAGCAAGCGGTTAGATCTGGGCTGCACTGTGTGTGTGTGGTGGAGGCAGGTCTCTCGCAGCAAGCGGTTAGATCTGGGCTGCACTGTCTGTGTGGTGGAGGCAAGTCTCTCGCAGCAAGCGGTTAGATCTGGGCCTGCACTGTCTGTGGTGGAGGCAGGTCTCTCGCAGCAAGCGGTTAGATCTGGGCTGCACTGTCTGTGTGGTGGAGGCAAGGTCTCTCGCAGCAAGCGGTTAGATCTGGGCTGCACTGTCTGTGTGGTGGAGGCAGGTCTCTCACAGCAAGCGGTTAGATCTGGGCTGCACTGTCTGGTGTGGTGGAGGCAAGTCTCTCAGCAGCAAGCGGTTAGATCTGGGCTGCACTGTCTGTGGTGGAGGCAGGTCTCTCGCAGCAAGCGGTTAGATCTGGGCTGCACTGTCTGTGGTGGAGGCAAGTCTCTCGCAGCAAGCGGTTAGATCTGGGCTGCACTGTCTGGGTGTGGTGGAGGCAGGTCTCTCGCAGCAAGCGGTTAGATCTGGGCTGCACTGTCTGTGGTGGAGGCAGGTCTCTCGCAGCAAGCGGTTAGATCTGGGCTGCACTGTGTGTGGTGGAGGCAGGTCTCTCGCAGCAAGCGGTTAGATCTGGGCTGCACTGTCTGTGGTGTGGTGGAGGCAGGTCTCTCGCAGCAAGCGGTTAGATCTGGGCTGCACTGTCTGTGGTGGAGGCAGGTCTCTCACAGCAAGCGGTTAGATCTGGGCTGCACTGTCTGTGTGGTGGAGGCAGGTCTCTCGCAGCAAGCGGTTAGATCTGGGCTGCACTGTCTGTGTGTGGTGGAGGCAGGTCTCTCGCAGCAAGCGGTTAGATCTGGGCTGCACTGTCTGTGTGGTGGAGGCAGGTCTCTCGCAGCAAGCGGTTAGATCTGGGCTACACTGTCTGTGTGGTGGTGGAGGCAAGTCTCTCGCAGCAAGCGGTTAGATCTGGGCTGCACTGTCTGTGTGTGTGGAGGCAAGTCTCTCGCAGCAAGCGGTTAGATCTGGGCTGCACTGTCTGTGGTGGAGGCAAGTCTCTCACAGCAAGCGGTTAGATCTGGGCTGCACTGTCTGTGTGTGTGGAGGCAAGTCTCTCGCAGCAAGCGGTTAGATCTGGGCTGCACTGTCTGTGTGGTGGAGGCAAGTCTCTCGCAGCAAGCGGTTAGATCTGGGCTGCACTGTCTGTGTGGTGGAGGCAGGTCTCTCGCAGCAAGCGGTTAGATCTGGGCTGCACTGTCTGTGGTGGAGGCAAGTCTCTCGCAGCAAGCGGTTAGATCTGGGCTGCCCTGTCTGGGTGTGGTGGAGGCAGGTCTCTCGCAGCAAGCGGTTAGATCTGGGCTGCACTGTCTGTGGTGGAGGCAGGTCTCTCGCAGCAAGCGGTTAGATCTGGGCTGCACTGTCTGTGTGGTGGAGGCAGGTCTCTCGCAGCAAGCGGTTAGATCTGGGCTGCACTGTCTGTGGTGGAGGCAGGTCTCTCGCAGCAAGCGGTTAGATCTGGGCTGCACTGTCTGTGGTGGAGGCAGGTCTCTCGCAGCAAGCGGTTAGATCTGGGCTGCACTGTCTGTGGTGTGGTGGAGGCAGGTCTCTCGCAGCAAGCGGTCAGATCTGGGCTGCACTGTCTGTGTGGTGGAGGCAGGTCTCTCACAGCAAGCGGTTAGATCTGGGCTGCACTGTCTGGTGGAGGCAGGTTCGATTGAGGCATTCAAGAGGAAAATAGATTTTTAACTGAAAGGATGTAGAGAAGACACTAGAATAAACTGCTGCTACTGTAAGGATCCTCTTTCAATTCTGTGACTGATCCTTGTTTCCTTCCCTTTTAATTTCTGCCCTTTTGGCTTTGTATCTGGATGATTACTGGGTTCAGTGCTGGAACCCCAGCTGTTCACAATATACATGAATGATTTTGACGAAGGAATTGCATGCAATATCTCCAAATTTGCAGACAACATTAAATTGGGTGGCAGTGTGTGCTGTGAGGAAGATGCAGAGGCTGCAGGTTGACTTGGACAGGCTGGCTGAGTGGCCAAATACTTTTTTAAATATAAATTTACAGTACCCAATTCATTTTTTCCAATTAAGGGGAAATTTAGTGTGGCCAATCCACCGAGCCTGCACATCTTTGGGTTGTGGGGGTGAAACCCACGCAAACACAGGGAGAATGTGCAAACTCCACACGGGCAGTGATCCAGGGCCGGGATCGAACCTGGGACCTTGGCGCTGTGAGGCAGCAGTGCTAACCACTGCACCACCGTGCTGCCCCCGAGTGGGCAGACACTTGGCAAATGCAATATAATGTGGGTAAATGTGAGGTTGTCCACTTTGCTGGCAAAATCAGGAAGGCAGATTATCTGAATGGTGGCAGTTTAGGGGAAGTGCAACGAGACCTGGGCATCATGGTGGAACAGTCACTGAAGGTTGGCATGCAGGTACAGCAGGAGGTGAGGAAAGCTAATGGCATGCTGGCCTTCATAGCGAGAGGGTTTATGTGTAAGAGTAGGGATGTCTTGCTGCAGTTATACAGGGCCTTGGCCCTGTGTGCGTTCTGGTCTCCTAGTTTGAGGAAGGACATTCTTGCTATTGAGGGTGTCCAGCGAAGGTTCACCAGACTAATTCCCGGGATGGCAGGGCTGACATATGGAGAAAGACTGGATCGCGACTGGGCTTCTACTGACTGGAGTTTAGAAGAATGAGAGGGGATCTCATGGAAATGTATAAAACCCTGATGGGACTGGACAGGTTAGATGCGGGAAGAATGTTCCTGATGTTGGGGACGTCGAGAACTAGGGATCACAGCCTAAGAATAAGGGGTAAGCCATTCAGGACTGAGATGAGGAAGAACAACTTCTCTCCGAGTTATGAACTTGTGGAATTCTCTACCACAGAAAACTGTTGGGGCCAGTTTTTGGATATATTCAAGAGGGAGCTGGACATGGCCCTTGCCGCTAAAGGGATCAAAGGGCATGGAGAGAAAGCGGGAGTGGGATGCTGAATTTGCATGATCAGCCATGATCATATTGACTGGTCGTGCAGGCTCGAAGGGCCGACTCCTGCACCCATATTCTATATTTCTATGAGCCCCCGCCCCCGTACAAGGTGCTATTTGGACTGGTCCAGAACCCCCCTCTATTCCATGTGCTGTTTGGCAGGGTCCAGTGAGGTCATTTTGATGGACTTGGCTAGCAGCCAATCAACCCTTATGGCATTCTGGGACTTATTCAGTTCTCATTTGGTAGAGAACTCCTGAAGCTTCAGGAAAGAAGGCAGTCTTCATTTTGATTTCAGTTCTGTTCAGACCAGGAGAGCAGCAAGGACATAGAGAAGCATGGCGATTAGATTTCTCACCAGCCACCTGTTAACGTTTAATTTCTGATTAAAAGGCTACAAGTGGTCCATCGCCAGCAGTCTGTGAATGTTTCATCTCTGATTAAAAGACTGTGGGAGAACAGCTCCAATCTCTCCCTCATCTGATGACTTGTGACTAAGTACCTTCCTCTTTCTGCACAACCTGTGAGCTGTTGGCAAGTAGCCACTTCCACTCCGCTTAGGCAACTGTGAAGCTGAGCCCTGAATTCTCTCTCACCTGTTGGGATTCTTTCTGAAGGTTCAGGATAAAGACCTTTCTCTCTGCAGTCCAGCACCACCTGCAGGCAGAGGGGCTGTTTGAAAACCCATTCTAAATTCCCAAGTTGAGAACCTTAGATGTAACTCAGTGAGGCTGATAGTCCATCTGGTGGACACAAGTTAGAATTGAACAGACATCCTGGGGGTGGGGGGGGAATAAGCCCAGATCAGTAGAAATGAAAGTGACTCCCCAGAGGAAGTCTTGCAGGTTGAGTTCTAATTGAAGGTTCTGGCCAGATGTTCAAAACCAGCTGATGGTCTCAACACTTCACATCCCAGGAAGATGGAAGGGGAGGGGGGGGGGGGGGGGGAAGAGAGAGATGAAATAATTAGATCAACAGACTGTTGTTCCATTATCACCATGACATTTTATCTTGTTATTAATAGTTATTAAGTTTTACTTACAAATCTGGTGCCTGTAAATCATTGGAGCAGTCAATAGTTAAAGACCTTGGGGAATGGATGAATTATTGGTTCATTCACTTATGTTGGGACTCTGGTACTTGAAGTGACCGTGCGCTAGTCCAGGGTGTTGTAATGCTACGGAGAGTCGCAATAGACACGATGGGCCAATTGCTTCCACCTGCACTATAACAATTCTGTGACTCATTAAAATAATCCTAAGAGGGTGAAGCTGTACAATGTATATTTAATAGTTAATCCTGATGAGACTCTAAAAGTTCTGTTTGAAATCTTCATCTTTTCTGCTAAAGGTTATGCAAAATGCCCATGTTGATGCGGTGATGATCCTCGGCGAGGCCTTTTCATCAGTGGAGCCCTTTAACTTTGGGAATCAGAACACGACCAAGAGAATCCACAGTCTGATCCCCATCATGCTGCAACATAGACTCGTCCCTCCTCCAGAGGAGACCTATTCCCTCCACCGCAAGATGGCTGGTTCCTTCCTTATCTGCAGCAAGCTCAACGCACAGATCGCCTGCAAGCACTTGTTTGAGGAGGCCTACCAGAGTTACTGGAGTAGGAAGGCTAAGCAAGGAGGATCCAGTCCATAACATGGAAGGGACTGGATGGAGGTGGAGAACAGCACAGGGAGTGGAAGATGCTGATGAACTAACCACCTTACTGTGTTTCCTTTTCTAAAACAAACAAATGTTCTCACTTCCTGTTTAAAGGAATTGTGGGTTCCACTGAACACAGGATGACAGTAACCGGGCAAGTGGGTTGGGGAAAGGTTCCACTTCCCCCAAGGAGGGGCATTTCAGATTTTACTATATTGATTAATGAAAAATCATTTGACTTTGTACCACACTGAAGTGAATTAGTGAATTACTTTAGAAATGATGATCATTGACCAGTTTTTTTTTTGTATACCTGTTAGGATAATGATTCAATTAAAATCATGTTTGTGTCTGTCGGGTTGTATATGGTGATTTTTTGATGGTGCTTAATCATCATTCTCTCTGTCCAGGAGCAGTTATTTTGATTGGTATCAGAGCCCTGCCTTTTTGTTACTCCCTTTTTAAAAGTTTGTTCTTCGTGTTGTCGCATTAGTAACTCTGGTCTCCACGACCCATCAACATCCATGTCTTGAAAAGAGACAAACTTACAACAGAGCAGCAACTGCTCACAGAGTTTGTTCCACCCAGTGCACCACCCACCTGTAGTCATAAAACTCCTAGAAGTAGCAAAGAAAAACGCTAGGGAAATTCAGATGGCCCCAGTAGTACCTCTTTAACATGGTGCTTTTGTCTTAACTCAGCTCCTCACCCATGTGCAACATTCGCTATAGAGTTTGAGATCCTCTGGCAGGGTAGCTGCTGGGCTATGTCCCCTTGTCGACATTCTAGAATAAAGAGTCGACTATTTAGGACCGAGCTGGGGAGACAGGTTTGTGAAATCTCCATCCCAGAGGGTGTGTTGAGTGCTGGACCTTGAAAATAAGATCAATGGGATTTTTGAACATGGAGAAAATATGGAGATAAGATCATAATGGTGAAGTAGGCACAAGTGGCTGTATATTGCTTCTAGCTCAGCCCCAAATCCCAACTATGCTAGTGAAACAGCAGCTGGAAAGAGAAAATGGGCATTATTGATACAATCTTAACTGTGACTAAATATTTCCACCTTCAACTTTGCCCAATCCTCTTAACAGTCAGCTACCCTTTCATAAAGGGTAGAGTTGTTGCACAGGCTGCAAAGGTTTGGGTTTGAAGGCAGGTCCCGATGGCAGCGTTTGAAGGCAGGTCCCGATGGCAGCGTTTGAAGGCAGGTCCCGATGGCAGCGTTTGAAGGCAGGTCCGATGGCAGTGTTTGAAGGCAGGGCCCGATGGCAGCGTTTGAAGGCAGGGCCCGATGGCAGCGTTTGAAAGCAGGTCCCGATGGCAGCGTTTGAAGGCAGGTCCCGATGGCAGCGTTTGAAGGCAGGTCCCGATGGCAGCGTTTGAAGGCAGGCCCGATGACAGCGTTTGAAGGCAGGTCCCGATGGCAGCGTTTGAAGGCAGGCCCGATGGCAGCGTTTGAAGGCAGGCCCGATGGCAGGTCCCGATGGCAGCGTTTGAAGGCAGGCCCGATGGCAGGTCCCGATGGCAGCGTTTGAAGGCAGGCCCGATGACAGCGTTTGAAGGCAGGGCCCGATGGCAGCGTTTGAAGGCAGGGCCCGATGGCAGCGTTTGAAGGCAGGGCCCGATGGCAGCGTTTGAAGGCAGGGCCCGATGGCAGCGTTTGAAGGCAGGTCCCGATGGCAGCGTTTGAAGGCAGGTCCCGATGGCAGCGTTTGAAGGCAGGCCCGATGGCAGCGTTTGAAGGCAGGTCCCGATGGCAGCGTTTGAAGGCAGGCCCGATGACAGCGTTTGAAGGCAGGCCCGATGGCAGCGTTTGAAGGCAGGTCCCGATGGCAGCGTTTGAAGGCAGGTCCCGATGGCAGCGTTTGAAGGCAGGTCCCGATGGCAGCGTTTGAAGGCAGGCCCGATGACAGCGTTTGAAGGCAGGTCCCGATGGCAGCGTTTGAAGGCAGGCCCGATGGCAGCGTTTGAAGGCAGGCCCGATGGCAGGTCCCGATGGCAGCGTTTGAAGGCAGGCCCGATGGCAGCGTTTGAAGGCAGGTCCCGATGGCAGCGTTTGAAGGCAGGTCCCGATGGCAGCGTTTGAAGGCAGGTCCGATAGCAGCGTTTGAAGGCAGGTCCCGATGGCAGGGTTTGAAGGCAGGCCCGATGGCAGCGTTTGAAGGCAGGTCCCGATGGCAGCGTTTGAAGGCAGGTCCCGATGGCAGCGTTTGAAGGCAGGTCCGATGGCAGGGTTTGAAGGCCGGTCCCAATGGCAGGGTTTGAAGGCCGGTCCGATGGCAGCGTTTGAAGGCCGGTCCCGATGGCAGCGTTTGAAGGCAGGTCCCGATGGCAGGGTTTGAAGGCAGGGTTTGAAGGCAGGTCCCGATGGCAGGGTTTGAAGGCAGGTCTGATGGCAGTGTTTGAAGGCAGGGCCCGATGGCAGGTCCCGATGGCAGCGTTTGAAGGCAGGCCCGATGGCAGCGTTTGAAGGCAGGTCCCGATGGCAGCGTTTGAAGGCAGGCCCGATGGCAGCGTTTGAAGGCAGGTCCCGATGGCAGCGTTTGAAGGCAGGCCTGATGGCAGCGTTTGAAGGCAGGTCCCGATGTCAGCGTTTGAAGGCAGGTCCCGATGGCAGCGTTTGAAGGCAGGCCCGATGGCTGCATTTGAAGGCAGGTCCCGATGGCAGCGTTTGAAGGCAGGTCTGATGGCAGCAAGAAAGGAGCATCTGTTCCCATCTGTAAATTGACACACAAGATAATGGACCTGCTGTCCAGTTCTATGGTGAAGGGCCTTGTGTCTCCCTTGTTGCAGTAACTTCAATATCTTCACGTTTGACCCACCTTTTCAATCACGTGCTGGATGGTAGCTCTGTACAACTCTTTACACTGATTAACCTGCGGTTTTAGCCCGTTACCTCATCACTGGATTTATCTGACAATCTCACTACTGACCAAATAATCTGTTTTGAATCTCATTGCAGTTTATGGGAGATGGCTGTGTGTGATTGCAGGCCACATTTCTCACACTGACTTATGTCGTGCTATCCTGTAAAAGGTGCGATAGAAATATAGGTTCCATCTTTTACAAACTACAACCACATTTGACCAGCAACAGGATGTTGCCGCCAGCTGAATCTGATGTACTATCCTCAAAGGGAGGCTGAAATACAGTGTAAAGAATCTGCTGCAGTCCATATTTGATTGCATCTTTAAAGCTATTCTCTGGATTCCTTAACTCAATGGAATTGAGCAGACTAGTCTTATCTGCTCACACAAAAACATCCCGAGGGAGAATATAAACACGTAACCTCCCTCTTTGTGCAGACACCACACCTTGTCTTAAACACCACTCAGCCCAGATAGAAGTGAAGGAATGTGGAGGGGGAAGATTCTCAGCCAACATCAGAATTGCAAAACACGATTGGGTGGAGAGTCGGTACTGATGTTGAAATCGCAGCGGGTGCTGATTTCACACCAAATCACAATTCTCCGGTGCCTCAACAGCGGCGTCAATGCTTTCCAGAATGCACACACAGTAAACACCATTTACATATCATTAGCGGGCTGAACCTGGTATTCTTCAGAGCCTCCACGATGCTCCGCCTCCGATAGGCTGAATTCCTGATGACAAGATTCACTTGTGCTTTTAAAAATCATGAAACCAGCACCGTAGCTGCTGAGGGAGAGGGGGTACGAAAAGTGTCCAACATCACAATAGTTTGCTGACAGTTGTGCCACTGGCTGGAGGACTCCTGCCGGGGACTGGGGGGGGGGGGGGGGGGGGGGGGGGGGGGAGGAATGGGCTGTGGGGTCACACCAAGTACCATTGCCTCAATCGGCAAGGCAGCTATGCAGCTGCGAATGCCACTGACTGTGAACCTAGGGCCACAGGTCGTACGGGTATCCCAAGGCGACTCCACTAGGCTTCCTCTGGCCCCAGCCGACTCATCAGTGGGATGGGTGCGCTCCAGCATAACTAGTGCCATCTTGTTGGCTGAGATAAGTGTGTGTAGGTCTTGTAATGTGAACATGCGGCTGCAGCTTGTCAGCCTCCCAAATGTCAATCACAGACCCGGCGACTCCTGCACCGTTTTCCATTGGAAGCGTTTGGTAGAGAGCTCCTCCACAGTCGCTGAATCGGTACCGGTGCAGCGCCAACTTTGCTGTCGTGAAAGTTCACGAATCCTGCGCCAGGATCAACACTTAGGCTCAGGAACGGAAAATGCAGCCTGTGGTTTTAGGCCAGCAGGAAGCAGTTACCTTCTGAAGAGGAGGATAAGAGGGACATTTATATAAAACTGAGCTCAATTCTCATTTAATTTATTAAAACCATGGTTTCTTGACTAACTCCAAGCAGATGGGACCAGAGCACCGAGATGCCCAAATCGGAGTCAGTTTACCCTAAAAGCAATAACAATACAAAAACAATCCAATTTGAAACATTTCCCTGTTTTATTGAAATACATCAAAGTCTTGGTTAATATTTAGTGTGTGTCACCAACATAAAATAATAGTGGCCGGTCTTTAATACTCAGACTGACCACCTTAAATATTCTTGTGCAAAAGAATCTACAATCAGCAATAGTTTTCTCTTACAAATTAACCCCTAAAAACATTAAGGGCAAAAAGGAGTGATATAGCCAAGCAATTAATTTACTGAAGTCAGCCTTTAATCTAAACCAAAAGAAAATTTAAAAAACTGATTACATCTAAGACATGCAAAACTGTACAATAATCTTACAAAAGGGGGGAAAACCCAAAAAACTCTCGAAAATAAATGATATGAAATTGCCAGTCTAAGGCAGGTCAGTCCCCCCTGAACACCAACACAAGTAAACATATCCTCCCCTTGCTCGCCACATAATGACCTTTACAATTCACAGACTGAGATTGTGACAGCTCCCACATTTCCCCTCCTTATCTGTACATATCTTAACTCGAGGAAGATTGTGCCCATCTCTCCCACTAACTCACATCTTTCTGTCGTCGCAACAAAAGCTCAAGACAGTGACAGCGTTCATGAAGAAGCACTTTCAAATCAAAGGTCAAACTCATCTAAAATCTCATTCATTTAAAATGAAAACCATTTTTACTTCATTCAACTGACAAGGAGCTTGATTAAGCGTGTGGGAGTGAGTGTGCAGACAGGTTTGTGTTTTACCCACTCATCTCACTTAGGGAAGTATTTATTTTAATGATCTCTCTTAACCGTCCACTCCCTAAACATAAGAACTCAAAGGTTTGTGCCCCCCCCCCCCCCCATGCCAGTCCATTGCCCAACAACTCATATCAGCATCTAAACGGTTATGGTTTGCCAAAATTCTGCTGCACACTTGGCTGTGATTTAAACATCATTTCACGTACTCGAACCTCCTCAATAAACTTTACATCCCTTCCCTGTTGCAGAAAGGAAAGAGTGGAAAAGTTGATGGAAACAGGAACTGATGGGCTTTGAATGTACAAAGCGAATAGGAATTATTTAGTGGCAAAAGCAAACTAACCATGAAAGCATTCAGTGTCCCAGGCTGTCTGACTGCACACTTTTCTGTTTACTGTAACAATATGTAAATATCTGGGGAGGGATGTGATGAAGCAAACCCAAGGAGGCGACAGGACAGATCCTTCCCGCCAGAATTCAGCTGCATATGGTGTACAAAAAATATATATATAATGTTGCTCTGATATCTGGGTGTTTAATCAAATACTGCCTTCAAATGACTACAGAAAGGGACAATCTTTATTCAAACAGAATCGACAGATCTCCCCTAAACGGAGAAGAGCCTCAAACTAGTGCAGCCTTGTTTATAAGTTTGAACATGCGACATAAATCAATCATTGTCCATCTACATATTGTAGATTATGAGTACTTTTCACCTTAGCTGCAAAGTTGCTGCTTCCATCTCTTCGGTTTTATTTAAAACTTTAAATTTTAGCTGCGTCTTGGGTACTACACTGAAGAACTATATATAAGAATCTATCAGCAGGGTCCGTGACACCACACACACACACACACACACACACAGTAACCTTTCCTTCAGTCGTTTCAACAAGTAAAACTATACACAACTTTATATATATATATATATACTTTATATATATTCTATATCACAAAAGAATTTTTTTGTGTATTTTTCTTTTAGCAAAATAAGGTTTGGTGATTTGTTTGCAGATGTACACATCATTATTGCAAAATAAAATAATAATTAAAAGACTGATCGCACAAGTAACAGAGAAAGAAATGCTGGCTTGCACTTGATTTCTTTTGGAAGAGATAAAAAGTCAAAGCAGTATTCCACCCCCAATCTGTTTATTCGGTGTGTGTGTGTACACCCAGTGAGAGAGAGTCCATTCCACACCCTCAATCTGTTTATTGTGTGTGTGTGTGTGTGTACCCAGAGAGAGAGTGCATTCCACCCCCAATCTGTTTATTCTGTGTGTGTGTGTGTACCCAGCGAGAGAGAGTGCATTCCACCCCCAATCTGTTTATTCTGTGTGTGTGTGTGTACCCAGCGAGAGAGAGTGCATTCCACCCCCAATCTGTTTATTGTGTGTGTGTGTGTGTGTGTGTGTGTGTGTGTACCCAGCGAGAGTGCATTCCACCCCCAATCTGTTTATTGTGTGTGTGTGTGTGTGTGTGTACCCAGCGAGAGAGAGTGCATTCCACCCCCAATCTGTTTATTCTGTCTGTGTGTGTGTGTACCCAGCGAGAGAGTGCATTCCACCCCAATCTGTTTATTGTGTGTGTGGGAGTGTGTGTGTGTGTGTACACCCAGCGAGAGTGCATTCCACCCCCAATCTGTTTATTGTCTGTGTGTGTGTGTGTGTGTGTGTGTACCCAGCGAGAGAGAGTGCATTCCACCCCAATCTGTTTATTGTGTGTGTGGGAGTGTGTGTGTGTGTGTGTGTACACCCAGCGAGAGTGCATTCCACCCCCAATCTGTTTATTGTCTGTGTGTGTGTGTGTGTGTGTGTGTACCCAGCGAGAGAGAGTGCATTCCACCCCCAATCTGTTTAGTGTGTGTGTGTGTACCCAGTGAGAGAGTGTGCATTCCACCCCCCAATCTGTTTATTCTGTCTGTGTGTGTGTGTCTGTGTGTCTGTGTACCCAGCGAGAGAGAGTGCATTCCACCCCCAATCTGTTTAGTGTGTGTGTGTGTCTGTGTGTACCCATTGAGAGAGAGTGCATTCCACCCCCAATCTGTTTAGTGTGTGTATGTGTACCCAGCGAGAGAGAGTGCATTCCACCCCCCAATCTGTTTATTCTGTGTGTGTGTGTGTGTGTGTCTGTGTGTCTGTGTACCCAGCGAGAGAGAGTGCATTCCACCCCCAATCTGTTTAGTGTGTGTATGTGTACCCAGCGAGAGAGAGTGCATTCCACCCCCCAATCTGTTTATTCTGTGTGTGTGTGTGTGTGTGTCTGTGTGTCTGTGTACCCAGCGAGAGAGAGTGCATTCCACCCCCAATCTGTTTAGTGTGTGTGTGTGT